>NC_087154.1:27822026-27892026 GCF_035594125.1 Scylla paramamosain
ATATATATATATATATATATATATATATATATATATATATATATATATATATATATATATATATATATGTGTGTGTGTGTGTGTGTAAATCCCTATTTAAGTGATACATAGGTTCATTAAGACACCGCATAATTAGAAATCGCGTTATTAGAAAGAAATTATACCCTAAGAATTAATGAATGTGGTTGGGGTACAAGGATTTGACCATGAAACACTACTTAATACATCACAAAAATTCCTTATTTATTAGTAAATATACTACATAATGTTGAATTGTCATAACCTTAATTATAATAACTCCATAATTACTCGTGTCCTCCAGCAACACGCACACACACATGCGCAGTGCACCTCACTAATCTTTTTCCACCTCTACTGCTGTCCCCCCTCTCCTCCATGCACACACATCATTAATCCTCTTCTTTCACCTCCTCAGAGCCATCCACTTCCTCAGGGTCATCAACTTCTGAGTCATTAAAGTTGCTTCCTTTCAAATTTCCACTTTTTTCCACTTTCTCTCTTGACAAATCATGTCCTTCCACACTTTCCACTTCTGATTCACCCACTTTTCTTGTTGCTTTACAGTTTTAAAATAACTAAACAACGTGGGCTGAATCTGCTGCTTTACCAGATCTCTTATTATTTCAGAGTAACAGAAGATCATGCCCATAACAAACTGATCAAGATTGGGGTCGTTTTCTTCCAACTCTGTCAGACCATCTTTTATTTTGGCCAATGCACTGCGCAAGTTATTCTTTGTCAGCACCCGATCTTGTTCAGAATGTTGAGCCTTGCCTTCTGCTGCTGCTGCTGCTAGTTCTTGCTCTTGCTGTTTTTTTGCTTCCACTTCTATTAGGTCTTCATTAGTTCCTGCCTATGTGAATGCAGTAACTGCTCAATGTTGTTATTTTCCACTTCTTACAAACCCAAGTCCTTTGCATAGCCCATGGTCTGTTTGTTAGCCTTTAGGATAACATCATCCACCATGAAGCCATTGAATAAGTGGATGAACTGTGGGCACAGTTTTTTCCACACGCCATTGAAGCATTTGGTGGGCACTTTCCCCCATGATTTCTTTACAAATGAAATGGCATCTTTGATTGTGAAAGTTTTCCAATATTCACGCAAAGAAATGTTTTTCTCATTGGTGACCTTCACTGTTGTAGCCATTACTGAGTGATAGGACTTGAAGGTCTGTATGAGGCCTTGGTCACAAGGCTGCAGCAGACTAGTGGTGTTTGGTGGGAGAAAGGCCAGTTTGATATTGCTGCTTAGGTTCTGGAGGAATGGTAGGTGGCTGGGTGCATTGTCCATAAGTAGCAAAATCTTGAAAGGGAGGTCTTCCTTGTTGCAGTATGCCTTCAATTCTGTATGCAACTTATTCTTGAAATAATCACTGAATAACGACCTGGTCATGCACTCCTTGTTGGCATACCAGTGGACAGGAAAGAAGGCTCAGTCACACCCCTGCAACAAGAAATTAATGAAAAAGCATTAGGACAAGGGGGGCAGTGGGCCATTTTCACTTTCACTGCGTAAGAGAAAACGGCTTGTATGGATAACTTGGGTAAAGCTTGTTGCTGCAACACTGACCTACAGACAAACTTTACATACGCTTTCTTATCACTGCTATTTTGTTGAACTTTAATTACTTTAATAAATCTAAGTAATGGACCCTGACGAAATACATAAACATCAACTTCCCTATCAAAAATCATAAACACAATAAATACACTAAACATATAATAAATTTGACCAATCTTACCTTAAGGGCTCTATGGTTTTCTGAAAGGTAGATCATGGCAGGTTTTAATTTGCAGTTTCCCTCAGCACTGGATCCAAGCAGCAGTGTCAGTCAATCCTTCGATGCCTTAAATCCAGGCACTGTTCTCTCCTCCTCCATGATGTACCTTTGGTTTAGCATCTTTTTCCAGTAAGACCTGTTTTGTCAAGATTAAAAACTAGCTTAGATGAATATTCTCCTTCCTCCAGGATTTTTTCAGGATCTCTGGGTATGTTTTTGCTGCCTTGGTGTCTGCAGATGCTGATTCTCCTGTCATCTTGATGTTGTGGAATCCTTGGTGTTTCTTGAACTTGTGAAATGACCCACAACTTGCTTGAAAGTTTTTAGTTTCCTACTCAGTCCCAATATTGTGCATCAGACTCTTGACCTTCTCTTGAATGATGGGAATGATGATGGTGCTGGTCCCAGGTGAAGATAAAAGGTGTTTGGGTGCCATAATAGCTCGTAGTTATACAGCAGCGTGTGAGATAGCCACTAAGAGGCAGGTGTAAACACTGAACTAGTGGTGGGAGCGGTTACAATACTGGGATGCATGCATGCACGCAGCCAAGTGGCCCACCATCTGATCTGGCGTGCTTTTTGAAAATGCCGTTGGCACAAAAGATGTTAAAGTGAAATTAAAAATGCAGTTGAAAATAAATCTAAGTGGCGTTAAAGTAAAAATGCAATAATAGAAAGTGCGTAAGTGTGGATTTACATATATATATATATATATATATATATATATATATATATATATATATATATATATATATATATATATATATATATATACATATATATATATATATATATATATATATATATATATATATATATATATATATATATATATATATATATACCTCAGGTTACATCCGTAAACCTGTTCAATGACCCAGGGCACAACCAGATTTGGGCCCAAGTCAGATGTTCATTTCCCCTTGAAATCAATGGTAAATTAATTAATCCATTCTAGAGGATAAAACAAAAAGAATTTCCTCTAGTATTATTTAGATTGCAACCTAATGGATATACAGTGGTACTAATATGAGGTATCTGGAACATTTTTTTTTTTTTTTTTGTTTTCGTCTAGCTTTTCCCTAGTCTGTCAGGGCTGAGACGGTGCCTCCTGATGAAGGACTTTTGGATTTGGCATTTGGGAACCGTCATAAAGTAATGTCAAAGTTATGATACATTCAATCTCTCTCTCTCTCTCTCTCTCTCTCTCTCTCTCTCTCTCTCTCTCTCTCTCTCTCTCTCTCTCTCTCTCTCTATATATATATATATATATATATAGAGAGAGAGAGAGAGAGAGAGAGAGAGAGAGAGAGAGAGAGAGAGAGAGAGAGAGAGAGAGAGAGAGAGAGAGAGAGAGAGAGAGAGAGAGAGAGAGAGAGAGAGAGAGAGAGAGAGAGAGAGAGAGAGAGAGAGAGAGAGAAACAGGTGCTTAGATGGAGGAGATAAGGAGGGGGTATGAGAAATGTAGAAACAAGGAGGGAGCAGGGATGGGGAGGCAGGCATGGAGTGCAACTGACAACATGCAATTGACAAAGGAGGTGTGGCTTAACTGACACGTCACAACTTCTGGCCTATGGTATTTACTATTAAAATCCTTTGAGTTGACATGTGGCTTTTGCTAAAAATAGGGGTAGAAAGGCAGCTTCATCAAGTAGGAAGTCATCTTTACATATATGTAAAAAATGTAAAAGTAGTCAAGCCTGACCCGTTCATTCCCTGTACAATACAACTTAACACAGGCTTTGTCCAGCTGGACCAACCTGTATTAGAAGCACACCACTTTCAGCCTGCATCATCCCTGGCCACTTTGCCACTTTTGTGCCAGCAACCAAAGGCAAGAAGAACGCACAGTACAGGTATTATGTGTGCCAACATGACACAACAGGATCATAGGTGAAAACACACCAGGTATCAATGTCTACAATGTGGTGTGGGTCTGTGTGTGGAACCATGTTTTATGGATTAACACACACTGGTATACTTGTAAATGAATGAAAAGAAAACTCTGAGTAAGTTAGTGTAAGTGTATTTTCTATTACCTATTATAAGTGCATAACATTATTATTAGAAAATATTTTCAAGCATACATATTTTAGAAAAATATATGCCTTAGAATTATTTTTACGTAAACATGTATGTACAAAACAACCCACAATTACATTCTCTTCTGTGATGTAGTGTATACTAGCTATTTTCATATGCTGATACCTGAAATAAGTCCAGAATGCTGGTTTGGGCACCTTGCAAATGTGGTTTGGGCACCTTGCAAAAAAAAAAAAAAAAAAAAAAAAAAAAAAAAAAAAAAAATGGCAGGCATTGGGGGTGAGGTGTGTTCAGGCCAAAAGTGGCTGACACTCAAAGAGGGTTGAATCACTGGCAGAATACAGTTAAGCCATCTACAACTAAGCAAACTTGAGTTCTCTCAACTTAAACTAAGTGCACTCAAGTATCAGGAATATTTTTTGTCTTACATCTGTCTGTCCAAAAACCTTTAACTCATTTTCTTGAATCAGAAAATGGCACTTGTGTATTAACCTCCTCACACTACCTTATATCTTTAATGACAAAAATAGTGTATAAAATATAATTAATAAATCATTGAAGAGTGTATAAGTATTCATGATAAAATTTGCACAGAGTATGGGCACACCTTGTTTTACAAATGTTTGATTTAAAAATATTCAATTTTCCACATTTTTTATCATGAATAAAATGCTATCCTGTCCTGATTTATGAGTGCAGAATTTATATTTTCGGAGAAAAATCTCCCAAGTCTTACCTAAAATCTTAGAAAATAAAAAAAAAATATGAAAAATCAAGATAAAAAAAGAAAAAGAAAACTTATCTTATTTAAAAAGTCTGTTTAAGAGACTCTCAAAGAGCATGACTCATAAATGAAACATAAATCACTTGTAAATATCAGTCAAGTAAGCATACCTATTTTTGAAGAATTCTTTAGAGCTGAGTTCATGTTCCTGTCTCTCTAGATCATCAAAACACTTCACCATCTCAACTGCAAGCTTAAACATTTCTTCTGATACACCTGGATCATCAGGATCAATTGTGGGAAGATGAGGCAACACATCCTGAAACACATATTGGTGTGCAATTAAATTAAAGCTAAAAAAAATATAAATAAATATAATAAAGTAAAATTAGATAAACTCTGCTCACTATCAAGTCAATGAGAATACAAAGGGAAAGTCCAAGGATAAGTCAATAACCTAAGAAGTTATTATACAGAGAAAAATTAAGACTAGGATGAGTTAGCAGCTACCTTAACCCTTTCCTTCCGGCAATCGTATACATACGATTGCAAAAATGCGTCCGTAGCGACGGCAATCATACCGGTAATCAAGAATTTTCGCGCCTCAATTTTGAGGTCCAAGCGCGGTTTCTCGAGTCAGATGGTGTGAGTGGAAGTGTCTGGCATGTTTCCACATGTAGTGTTGTCACTAGCTCTGAAAATTTAGCGGTAACTAAGCTATTTTCCCTTTCTCCGGGCGACACTTGGCAACCCCAGCGACCCGCCGGGTGGAAAGCACTCGCCGGGTGGAAAGCACCATGATAAGTGTGAAGAGACATCCTGATAAGAGCCAAGGATCTCAGATCATAACTCACCATGGAGCAGGACACAACATATGTATTTAGCAGTGCTTCCGAGTTTGAAGACAGTGACAGTGAATATTTAGAAGAGGAAGCTGAAGAAAGCGAAGACATTAGTGAGGACTCGGAAAATGATTTACAGGATCCACCTGTTTTATCAGAACAGAGATGATACCTATCATTCTTTCATGTTAATTTTTTCATTATCTTTGATTTTATAATAAAATGGTAGAAGGTAACTTGTCAGAGAGAGAGAGAGAGAGAGAGAGAGAGAGAGAGAGGAGAGAGAGAGAGAGAGAGAGAGAGAGAGAGAGAGAGAGAGAGAGAGAGAGAGAGAGAGAGAGAGAGAGAGAGAGATAATGTTATTTGCCTGAAACTTGATATGAAAAGGGATGAAATCTCTCTCTCTCTCTCTCTCATTGGAAGTGTACAATTTCCCCTCCAAGATGAGAGAGAGAGAGAGAGAGAGAGAGAGAGAGAGAGAGAGAGAGAGAGAGAGAGAGAGAGAGAGAGAGAGAGAGAGAGAGAGAGAGAGAGAGAGAGAGAGAGAGAGTGTGTGTGTGTGTGTGTGTGTGTGTGCGTGCGTGCGTGCGTGCGTGCGTGCGTGCGTGCGTGCGTGCGTGGTGTGTGTGTGTGCACGCGCGGCGTCATCGCTCCGGGCTGTTTCTGGATGACGGATCACACAGCGGGAGGAGGAGGAATCCTTTATAAGGCATAAACTCAACTTTGAGAGGTCACATCGAGCTACAAAGTATATCATTGTATTCAGAATAACAAAGAGAAAATAATTATTAGTATTCGAACAATTTTCTGACAATTTCTAGGTTTACCATTTTTAGCCGTCATACAAAACGGGAAAATAATTTAAGCGCCGGAAGGAAAGGGCTAAAGAAATACAAACATGGTTAAATAAGAGAAATCTCATTTTGCATAACTATTACCTCCTTTCAATACTTCCTTTCAATAATCTTCACCTTAGCTCTATTTTTTCTACATACCACCATTGCTATCTCTTACCTATAAAGCTAAATTCTTTCTTGTATCCTCTTTTTGCATGCTCTAGTCCTCATATTCTCCTCTCACCCCTATCTCTAAAACACTGTCCTCCCATTTCAATGCAGGTCATCCTCTTCCACCCATTACATCTATCATATTCATAAATACTCAAATACTCATCCCCTGCATCCATCACATCTTCCATATTCATACAACTTAATCATCTCACTTTCTGGCATCCTTTCTATGAGCCAAAAGCCCCTCAGAGCGGTATGCTTGATCCACTAAACCACTAAACATGTAATTCTTTCACCTTTACTTGGAATAAATAATTTCACCTCAACTTTCCACACCACATACACAGATCTTCAGAGGCAAAATTACAATGGTAATTTACTGTTTTATGTTCTCAACAGAATATTAATCAGTAATGCAAGTTTCCTTAATCCCTGGGAAGTGAATATGTAATGAACCATGAAGATAAGTCTTGATCTTCAATTCTTAACTTAAAATACAATGTACAATACTTACATGCTTTTTCTGGCACACATTAAAAAGTGAGTCCAAATAGTATGTCTGCACAGCATACACAGTTTCATCTCCTGCAGACACAACAGGTGCAGGAAGAAGGGTGCCCAGAACTGGAGTGGCAAAATACTGAGCAAACTTGGAGGTGTTGATTGTGGCTGACATCAGTATGATCTGCAAAAAGATTTTTTTATTTATTTATCAATTTTATTTATTCAATTTTATTTATTCATTTATATATATATATTTTTTTTGTGAGTGCATGCGTGTGTGCGTGCATGTGTGTGTGTATGTGTGGTGTGTGTGTGTGTGTGTGTGTGTGTGTGTGTGTGTGTGTGTGTGTGTGTGTGTGTGTGTGTGTGTGTGTGTGTGTGTGTGTATTTACCTAGTTGTGCTTTATGGGAAAAGAGCTATGCTCATGCTGTCCCATTTCCATATCTTTTAATATCCAACTTAGCCTTGAATCCATGTATACTTTCTGCATTTACTATCTTCTCATCCAGACTGTTCCATACATCAATACTTCAATACTTCTATATGGGAAACTATACTTTTTGACGTCTCTTCTACAAGCACTCCTCTTCAGCCTCTTCCCATGTCCCCTAGTGTCCCATGTATCCCAGACCATTAAGTCGCTCCGGTCCACCTCCTCTACTCCCTCATATGCTTTATATATCACAATCAAGTCTCTCCTTTCTCTCCTCTTTTCCAATGTTGGTAGATGTAGCCTTTCCAGTCTCTCTTCATATGACAAGTCCCTGATACTTGGTACCATCTTCGTAGCTGCTCTCTGAACTCTCTCCAACTTCCTCATATCCTTTTTCTTGTATGGCGACCACACTACTGCTGCATATTCTAGTCTTATCAGTGACACGATCATCTTCCTGACCATCTCTTCATCCATATATGCAAAGGCCTGCCTTATTCTTCTCAACAAGTTATAGGTTTCTCCTGTAATTTTGCTAATGTGTCTCTCCGGGGGCAGGTTCCCAGTCACTGTAACACCGAGATCCTTTTCCTCTTCTGCTCCACTCAACCTTACACATTCAACACATAATTTCCTTTTACTCTTCTTGTACTTTTTCCATATTCTATTACCTTACACTTCTTTAAATCAGATTCCATTTCCCATATATAACTCCACTCTGATATCTTGTTCAGGTCTTCTTGTAACGTTCCACAGTCCTCTGCACTCTCAACTTTCTTCAGCAACTTTGCATCATCCACAAAAAGGCTCATGTAGCTGTTCACACTCTGTCATATCATTTATATAGACTGCAAACATGATTGGTGCAAGTACTGAGCCTTGGGGTACTCCACTTATGACTTCCCTCCATGGTGATTTTTTATCTTTTACCACTGTTCTCATTTCCCTGTTTGTCAAGAAATTTTCCATCCATCTCAGCAGGCCCTCCCTTAGCCCACCATTATGCTTCAACTTCCACAACAATTTCCTGTGTGGCACTTTATCAAAGCTTCAGGTCTAAATAAACACAATCAGCCCATCCATCTCTTTCTTGTATTATATCCACCACTCTAGAATAAAAACTCAGTAAGTTTGTAACACATGATCTCCCTCTCCTAAATCCAAATTGTTGCTTTATTATCACTTCATTTCCTTCTAGGTACTGCATCCATTTATCCTTCACCAATCCTTACACATTTTAACACCACACTTGTTAGAGACACAGGCCTATAGTTTAAGGGCTCCTCTTTACTACCACCTTTGTATATTGGCAGTATGTTGGCTCTCTTCCATTCAATTGGGACTCTGCTTTCAATAATATTATGTATTACCCATGTCAACTGCTGATTGCACTCTTTTAGTATCCATCCTGACACTCCATCAGGTCCTGGGGCCTTCCTAATGTCTAGTCCCTCCATCTGTTTCTGGACATCCTCTTCAATCACTTGGATTTCCCCCAGACCCATTTCTTCACTCATCTCACTCTGCCACACAAATGTTTTCTCTTTTGTGAATACTGATTGAAAACTCCTGTTCACTATCTCTGCCAATTCAGCTGGATCCTCACACATTTGACCATTCACCTTCAATCTGCTTATTCCTTCTCTATTTTTCATTTTGCTGTTCACATATCTGAAGAATAGTTTTGGTTCCTCTTTGCATTTGTCCATAACATCTTCCTCACAATTTTCTCTTTTTTCTCTAAAAACCCTTACATATTCATTTCTTGTAGTTGTGTAGTTTTGCCATAGCTCCTGCGTATTTTTCCTCCGCCATCTATTCCATGCCGTTTCCCTCTCCTCCCTAGCTATTTCACATCTTCTAGTATACCAGTCATTGTTATATCTTCTCTTTGTCTCTACTTTTGGTACATATCTTTTCACTCCCTCTTCATAAAATACTGATGAAAGCTTCCCACTTCTTTTGCACATTACTTGCTGTGATAAATGTACTCCAGTCCGCTTCACCAAAGTATCTCCTCATTTGTTCAAAATTTGACTTACCATAATTAAATCTTTCACTTTTATAATCTTCACATCTACTTTCCTCTCTTTTTTATTTAATACAAAACCTTATCATGACATGGTTGCTTTTTCCTGATGGACAATTATAGTTCATGTCTTCTATAATATCTGTTTCTTTTGATAATACCAAATCAAGTCTTGATGGCTCCTCTCCTCTATTGTATCTAGTGTTTTCCTCAACCCACTGTGTCATAATATTGTTCATTGCCAGTTTCAGAACCTTATCCCCCCATGAGTCTTCTCCTCCTCTTGTGTTCCACTCCTCCCAATTTATCTATTTACAATTAAAATCTACCATTATAACAATTTTGTTGTTTTCTTTAATTTTCTTTACAAGCCATTCTTTTGTCTCACTCAGCAACTGTTCATGCTCTTGTCTATTCCTGGTCTTTGTCTTTGGTGGGACATACACCACTGTGACATATCATAATCCTCTTCTTCCATTTATTAGTTGCAAGTTTAGGCCTTCCACCAAGCCTTCTGCCTTTTCCACACTCTCCACCCTGATACCCTTATTAACAAGCATCATCATTCCACCTCCTCCTTTTCCACATCTGTTTCTTATCCACATATTGTACTTTCCCCCTCCTAAATTTGGTGTTTCTGAATCTCTTAGTTTAGTTTGTATCATTGCCATGATGTCTGGTTCATTTGCTTTTATAAATCCATTCACTTCATCCATCACTGAGACTAAACCATCCACATTGGTGTATGCCACTGTCCATGTCCCTCACTCTCTTACAGCTGTGCCTCTGCACCCTTTACCTACTCTTTGCATGTACCACTTCCTCAACCTTAGGTCCATTACTCTCCATAAAAAAAAGTTCCTTTTCCTCTTGTGTTCTCTATTCGTTCCTTTCTTTTGCTTCACTTCTCAATTCATTAAGTTTCTTCCTTTCCTCCTCATTCATTTCTCTTCTAATCTAGACTTTTTTAAACTCGTTACTTTTGGCTAGCTTCCACGCATTTGCCAATGTTTCTTCAGCTGCTGTTTGGGATTTAAGTTTGACTTTCAATGGTCTACTTTTTCCTTGATCGTATTTACCAATCCTGTACACCTCTTCTGTTTCATCTTCCAGCTTTGTATCCCCTTCGTTTATCACACTCAGTACTAATCGAGCTGTTTTTCTTTGTTCTGCTTATCTTTTATACCAATTTTTTATCTCACTTTCTTCCAGTCCAAAGATCATTATGCTCTTCTTTTTATCTACAGTGTCTCTTACCAGGTTTTCCTTTGCCTTTATTACCTTTATAACCTCTTTAGTCAAGCCTTCTTTACTCCTCTGGTCCTTCACTACTTCTGTATAACTCACTTTTTCTCCAACTCCTCACATTTATTTACAGATCTTTCTGCCATTTCCTTAACTTGTTCTTGGCTTATCCCTGTTTTTGTCTTGGACTTCAATCTTTTTCATCCTTTCCTCCAGCATATTCATTTGTATTTCTCTAGTCTTCATCGTTTTATCCATCATTCCCATTTTCATTTCCAGCATTCTAATTTGGTTTTCCTTATCATGTATCTCTTTCTGCAGCAGTTTCTCTTCATTTTCTAATTCCTTTCTTAGTGACATGTTTTCTTGTTCCAACCTCCCATTTCTTATTTCTAGGTCTCTTACCTTCTCCCATATCTCTTCAACCTTCACCTACAGCATGGTTAATTTCCTTGCATTCAGTTTCTCCTGCAACTGGCCATCATCCTCTGCAAAACCACTAAAATCCAGGACTCCTCTTCCTGTGGGTGTCCTACTGGCCGCCATGATCAGCTATCCGACGTAAACAAATCTTTCGGCTCTTGTTACAGACGCCAAAAGTATAGCTTCCCACCTCTTTTGAATTATTTCCTTTCCTTTCAAATTTCTTATAAAATATAACTTGAGACAGCAATGAGTCATAAAACTTTTAACCACCACAACAACTAGGTAGTATCCCTGTCATCCAGGAACTCTCGTTGTATGTCTGTTCGTTAAAGGCGGTATCACACTAGCACTTTTTCCATCAACTTTTTCCGTCATTTTTCTGAAAATCATCGATATCTTGGCTGTGGCTTGTCACACACAAACAGTGTTTCGTCTGAAACTTTCCAGCGGCACAGACCAAGGAGTGTAAAGAAACATAGAGTCCACGCTGTGGCAAAGATACGCTGCTCTGAAACTAATACTGTGTATTGTGAGACACAGTATTGGAGGGCACAGGTGACTGTGTTGTAAGCCGCTCTTTTCAGGCCTTTCTTCATATAAGATTCATCCTTGTGGTACCAGAGGCACTTATGGCTCCTTATGCTTTCCACAAGAAACTCCTCTGAAAGTCGTGTCCAGCTTGTATGTGGTTTTCCTTCCATGATGAAGCGTAGAGGTGGTAATAACGCTCTATGAGACAGGTTGAAGCCACGCGGAAAGTCTCAGTTTTGGTCTTGGAAATGTAAACAAAGGGGAAAATTTGCAGGCGGAAATGATCCTGATCATCTGACAAATTCATGCAATAAGTTAATGCGGAACGATGAAAAATCGACGGAAATCGCATTAATCGACAGAAAAAGTGCTAGTGTGACACCACCTTTAGATGGTCCAAGAGTGTGTGTGTGTGTGTGTGTGTGTGTGTGTGTGTGTGTGTGTGTGTGTGTGTGTGTGTGTGTGTGTGTGTGTTGTGTGAAAATATCATCCATCCTGGGTTATATGAGAATGTTTCAGTCTCATAAATTTCTCAGAGCTAGGAGTCATCTTTAATGATCAAGATAAAATGCAGGTATCAAAATTTACTACAATACCACTTCTGCATGTAACATCTGCTGCTTTAAGGGCCCCACAGATGTTACAATCGCCAGATCCAGCAGCTGGAATCGAAAGCAAATCTCACTGTGTATGGAGTGATTGTATGAGAAAAAGTGGGCGAAGTCAGTAGCCTGATCAAAACCTGCCACCACCAGATTCCTGGCTTCTGTTTCAGTTCAAGCGGTCAGAAGTCTGGGCATCTATGGCATTGTCATACAATTTACTTCAGTTCTGAAGCAACATTCATAGCATGAAGATGACAGTAACATCTGCTGATAAAGAGCTCTGGGCTGATTTCATTGAACTTTTTAAAGAACAGCCTTGCCTATGAAAGGTGAAAAGTAAAGAAAATAGTGACAAAGTAAAAAGCAATGCAGCATATGACATCTTATTAGAGGCATTACAAGAAAAGGGTGCAACAGCCACTTGAGACTGTATTGATAAGAAAAATCAATCAATTAATCAATAAAAAAAAAAAATAAATAAATAAATAACCCCAGGAGTTTCTTGGGAAAAAAAAATGCAGTCCATGGCCAGGAACTTGAGTTGATGATGTCTACTTGGCAAGTCTACGTACTATGACTTGGTGCCACTCTTTAACCTGCGTTTTCCTTCATCACTTCAATTTCTCTAGTTCTGCAGCGATATATACCACAGAGATGGCTCCAAGAGCACATGCTATATCCTCATTGCTGAGCAGAGAGGCCATGCCCTCACTCTGTCACATCTCAGAACTGAAGTAAAACTGAACATTCAAGGGCAATGCTGAGACTGGAGTTATAACAAAATCAGAACAGAACCTGATCTATAGAGCCCTTCATACTGATTCTCAGCCCTCCTGTTCTCCTTTCTTTATCTTTCTTTATTTACACTGAACACATTTTTTTAGTAGACTCCTCTTAAACTGAACAAGATTAGTGTAAGTTAAATTTCACATATTTGAATGAGAATTCTATGAAAAAGTAATATAGAGATTTTAGCAACATTAAATATTTTTTTCTTCTTTTCAAGCACCATATCACAAAAATGTTATTATTACTGTAGATGTACTGAGGAAGGCCCCTCATCGAAATTTAAGTTTTGCTTCTATTATATATATATATATATATATATATATATATATATATATATATATATATATATATATATATATATATATATATATATATATATATATATATATAATAAAAAACAAATAAATGAGAGAGAGAGAGAGAGAGAGAGAGAGAGAGAGAGAGAGAGAGAGAGAGAGAGAGAGAGAGAGAGAGAGAGAGAGAGAGAGAGAGAGAGAGAGAGAGAGAGAGCATGTAAACATCAAAGGAATAAATAAAAACTTATTAAATTACCTTAACAGATGGAGAAACTGTGTGCATGAGCTTCTTGATGATCAGCAGGGCAAAATCAGTATGCTGGTCTCTTTCATGTACCTCATCAAGTATGATGTGTGTATAAACATCAAGTTTACGCTGTTGGATAAGTTTCTGCACCAAAGTTTCAGTAGTCACATACAGAAGACGGGTGTCTGCATCCTTACAAGTATCCAATCCAACCTATATGAAAGAGATACAATATAAAGGAGGATGACTAAAAAGACGAGGATAATGTAAGTGAAATTCCCAGGATAAGTAATCAGCAATGGAAAAGAATTAGTGGGTTCATGCTTGATAAAGTTAGATTTCAGAAAGATATAGGAAGGTATCAGTTCTCATAGAGTAGTAGATACTCAATAATCATGTTGTTGGTGCCAAGTCAACAGGAAGCTTTAAAAAAATAGACAATTTACGGATGGGAGTGATAGGTGGAAACAAGTTGGTATGCTTCATACACAGACTGCCATGTGCAGGCCTGACAGCTTCTTGTAGCTTCCCTTATTTTCTTACACTGTTATGTAATACAACACGAAGAATACAATTGTATTTTTCTATACATTATAAAATATTGTTATTACAGGGAAAATGCAGAAACTAACAAGCTTATGACATAAATAATGATGGTAAAATGCCCTATGTGTTAATATACTAAAAACTCCAACCCACATTCATGTACTCCTGGTGTTTGACAGTAAGTTACTACACAGTTAAAAATAATTTATGGACCACTTTCTTCACTAAACTGTTGTAATAGTATTTGGTGAGAATAAGCACTGCCATTAAATAAGGTTTCCTGAATCTCAAAAGTATAGGTGCACAATTTAGGTGAAACACTTTAGACCAATGTACAAAATTTCATGAAGTTCTGATGTAGCATGTCAATGGGTCTAACAATACAGTGGGATACTACTCAGCACATGTATATGACTTAGGACCTACCCCACCAAAAAAATACTGAATAAAAAAATATGTTGATTACAACAGCTCACTTGGCATTGTTTATACGCATTTTACTGCATTTTTTTTTTTTTTATTCTTTGCATTTTTCATTAATAAAAATGAAAAACAGAAAATTGGTCAAAGTTTTGCAAGTTACAAAATGCAATATCTCTTCAATGGATTGAGATAGAGTAATGATTGGTATCAAAGTGTTCAGTAATTTATGCCCTTTACAACCATTTAGTTCAATTACATTATGAAATTACAATTAAATTATATAATTAAAAATAAATAGGTGACTTTTTCTTTTGATGCGATTTTGTCATGGATATCACATGGCTACAGTAAAATTGTATCTAGCACCCACACATTGGTTATTTCCCTTATTCTATCAAGTTATTTTATTTTCTACTAACAGGGGAATCACAACCATTAAAAAGTCTTTTTTTTTAGTGAACTTATCAATTTTATGAAACAAAAACGTAAGCAACATACAAGTACTTCCTAAGATGAACAAAAACAAAGAGAATGATACAAGCTTAAAAAATTTAACTAGCACAAACCAAAACAAAAGAACAAACAAATATCATGAAAATATACTGATATAAAGATATCAGAATATAAAGAAATAATAAAATCACATGAGGCTTCTAAAGCTCAAATAGGCTTCACCCATGCTTCTGGCACAAACTAAAACAAAAGAAATAATAAATGTCATGAAAATATACCAGAATAAAGGATATTAGAGTATAGAGAAATAATAAAATCCCTTGATGAATCTAAAGCTCACATAGGATTCCCCCATGCTTCTTCATCTTTTTAGTGATATTTTTCTTCCATTTTTTTCCTTTGGAGGGTCCTGGCTCCTCAGGGAGTATGCTGTTGTCTGCCATAATGATGACAGGCTTACGTGTTGTGTAAAAATAAAGTCAAGACAGCAACCTGTCATTTAAGGGCAGCAAGCAGGATGGAGGGAGGGAGAGCGTGAAGTGTGTTGGTGGGGAAGTGTCCCCCTCGAAAGAAGGATCTTTCTCACAAGAGTATCCCAGCGTGACACGTGAGTTGCAGCATGAGCCATCATTGGCTGGCTCTTCCTGCACTGCTATAGCAAGGAAGTTACTTCTCTGGCCCCAGCAACTGATAGCCATCATTCAAGTACAACAAGAAGGTTCTGTGAATAATTTTACTTGGATGGATTTTTGACCCTATTGCAGGGTCCATTCTGATATCTGTGCTCTCTTCTGTCACAGTAGGAAGGTTGGAGATGGCAATGCAATAAAAATAATAAATTTGGCCACAAGGTCGTTTACGTCACCCTGACTCTGGGCACCTCATATACAGTACCCTTCCAAATGAAAATGAAATTATGTATACAAGTGAGAAAAAGTGAGAAAGGATGAAGCAAAAATCACATAAAATGAGAGAGAGAGAGAGAGAGAGAGAGAGAGAGAGAGAGAGAGAGAGAGAGAGAGAGAGAGAGAGAGAGAGAGAGAGAGAGAGAGAGAGAGAGAGAGAGAGAGAGAGAGAGAGAGATAAGGGGGAGGGGAAGTGACAGGGAGGGAGGTTTGAGACAAGACCAAAGAAGGGAGAGGAAAGGACAAAAGGAAGAAAGAAACAGGCCGCGGATAGGTGAGCAGCAGCTTGCACAGCAGGTGAGTCTTGCAAGCTTTAATTTGTTCTTCTGATTAATTTTTATTAAAATTTCAATGCTCACCAGAGTGGTGAGTTCATCATGCCAGTTTGGGTTTGTTATTCCAATTAAATATTTATTAAAATTCCAGTGCTTGCACAAATGGTGAGTTCGTTATGCCAGTTTTGGTTCATTATTCCGTGTAAGTATTTATTAAAATTTCATTGCATTATTGGACCTGTACATTATAACAACCATGCGTTGTCACGTACCCTGCTGTATTCTTACTTGCTGAAGCAGATGAGCTTGCAACACATCCAGATTATTTTTACCTCCATATCTGCAGTTGCTGATAGATAAATTTTACATATATTACAGTGATATAGAGAGCATTGAATCTGTGAGAAAAAGTGAGAAAAGACAAAAGAGAAGAGGAAAAATAATAAATAAATAGAAAAAGAGATTAAATAAAAAAGTAAAAATTTTTGACTTCAGACTGTAAATGTAAAAGATGTATCTGGGGAAGGGAAGTTCAGGATGGATGGAGGGAACAGAAATGGGAAGGGGATGGAGGAAGAATGAAAAGGAGAGAAGGGAATTCTTATCCCCCACTACCTCCTCTCTCCCTCTCATTCTTCACGCCCTCCTCACCCTTTCTACGCATACATTCTGCTCTTTTTACTTTCTCCCCATACTCCCATCATTCTCTTTCATTCTTCCACCACTTCTTTGACTCATCTATAATGAGTCTTCACATTACACCACAGTTCCACTCAACTGAATTTTGGCATGTCAAAACCAACCTACAGTATGTAATAGAGAGAGAGAGAGAGAGAGAGAGAGAGAGAGAGAGAGAGAGAGAGAGAGAGAGAGAGAGAGAGAGAGAGAGAGAGAGAGAGAGAGAGAGAGAGAATTGGCTAATTCTTTGTATTATTTTTTTTTATCAAAATGTGATGCATTTTTTTGTTTTGCTAAATTAAAATAAAAGATTATGTCTGTTGTACAGTAAAATCCCTTTTATCCGGCATCAATGAAACCGCCAACATGCCAGATACTTGAATATTGCTGGATACTTGAATAGAAGTGAAATTATGTCCACAATCACCACCCTACACTCACGCATCTTACCATAACAAAGATCAGCTGATCTTAATCAGCAGCTGATCTGATCAGCTGCTTAAGTGTAAGCACAACACGCTTCCTCTTTTCTACAACTTTAGGCATGATGAAGGCGACAGGCGATAAACAGTGCACACGCGAGACTGGCTCACTGAGTAGACACAGTGCAGTGGGCCGTGGGTGGCGCGAAGTTTTGCGCTCTGGTGGCGAGGGGACAAAGTATGCCTCGCGCGGGAATTTTAATCGATTTTATGAGTACACATTGATTTTTTTATTGATTTTAAGGCTCGGGGAAAAATGTGCCGGATACTTGAAGCTGCCGGATACTCGAATGCCGGATGAGAGGGATTTTACTGTAGTATGTGTGTGGTGTAGTGTAAATAGTAAGAGATGAGTGTACTGGAGTGCATGCTGGTAACTTTAGTGTAAGTGTAACACTGAAAAGTGCCACCATAAACTGAGGATTCTCCGTACTCTCTTTCCCCCATCACTCCACAATATGTACCTTCTTCCCCCAGTTCCTTTCTTTTCCCTTCCTTTTTCATCTTGTCTCAGACTTCCCACCATTGTCTCCCCTCCCCTCCCCTTATCTGTCCAGGATAAAGGGACAAGGGAGTGATACCTTGCACTCTCCCCAACACTCATTCCATAGCATTCACTCTACATCCTTACACACTCATTCTCAGTCAGCTTCATTATATTTAGCAATTGTCAGGATCATTCTTACTCATTCACTCTCACACTTCATCTTTCACAAATTTTCACACTTACAGTTACATTCTCTTACTCAGTCTCACTCTAATGAGCACTCGCTCCCATCACTGCTCTAACTCTCACTCACACTTAATCTTTCACTTACCATATATTTCAGTGTATGAAATCCCGATTAAATCATCCTAAAAAGGGTACAAAAAAGTGGGTTGTCCTATACATCAGATACAAATACAATGACCTAAAAATTTTATGCAAAATACCATTGTAATGTGGATCTGAATTGTTTTGAGTTTATATTACAGCTTTTGCAAAAGTTAGACATAGTAAAATAGGAATCCATTTTGAGAAAATGTGCTGAAATGTTTTCCCATTGAAAAGAGATGGATCCCTTGACCTTGCAATGTTGTATAGGGACAAAGTCCATATACTGAGAAAGTAAAAACCTGATGAATGTTGGTGTATCTAATCAAAAGAGACATGACATACTGGAAAAGATTATGGCTGACAGTCCAACACATGTAGGCAGTGCAGGGTAAGGTTCATTTGTGTTTAGGAAAACTGATCGTACAGTACATTGTCCATTCGTAATTCTACACCATCTTCATTCATCTATCCTTTTTCATGAAGATGTACAAAGGCAACTGGTGGAAATTTTATTTTAGGTTTAGTTTTCATGCTTGAAGATGATGGTACCTTATTTCTGGTAATACATTCAAGGTATTTATTCAATGTACAGTGGAATCTCAGTTACCAAATGCCTCCCTTTTTTAACAAATTGGTTTTCAAACTAAATTATTGCTTCACTTGCAATACCATAATTCAGTTCTAGAAAAAAAGTTACTTGAATTCAAATATTAGAAGACAAAAAGCTACTGTTTATTACTAATTTATAGTTTCTATAAATATTTACTTTGTTTTATTTGGAGGAGAGTGTTAAACAGTAATTCAATCTTTGAAATAAGGTAAATGTGATCCCACTGAAAGCCTTGATGTAAATAAACAGTTTTCAGTGCTCAGGAGTAATCCAGAGCTACCTGTGGCTCTCTCGATGACCTCCAACACCATCACTACTGCATAACTGAATTTTTCCAGCAGCCTTTCGCAGCAGCAAGATGTCTAAATGTTATGATCATCTTCATTTTAGCAGTAAGTGGTTTGCTTCTCTCTGTGTCCCTCTGTAAGGCTTCCCTCACTAGATCAGTGACAAAGAGAATACCTGCACAGTCTAAACAGTATCCTCTGATGAGTTCTGTATCACTAAGTTCATTCAATACATCCTTTCTAGATAAATAATTTGGGAGCTGGAGATATCATGAAGCAGCCATATTGGCTATGGGGTCTGTCATAAGCCACTAGGACAGGGTAGACTGATGTCTGGGAATGAATTAATCCATTTTACATTGATTCTTATGGGGAAAATAGTTTCAGTTTTTTAACATTTTTGGATTTTGAATGGTATTCAGGAATTAATTAAGTTCTAGAACCGAGGTTCCACTGTACTAGTATATCACCATCTCAGTTATCTGGTGTTCACTGACTTAAACTTCATCACAGATGATTTGGTAGTTTGGGTGTCATCTTATACCACTGTTATCAGCTAAAACTATTAACTTTAAGCCAAAATTTGATGGTTGTCATATCTGCCGAAATATACTGTATTTTCATAATCTAACTCATGCTTGTTTTCTCCTTCACAATGCTTCTTACTTGGACTTGTTCTCACTTATTCCTTTCTATCCACAGTCATTCTTCTTCTATTAATCTCTCAACTCACTCAAGTTTACTTTCCATTCAATTAATTCAGACTTATCCTCACTCTCACTCACTCAAACTTAGCCTACTTCAACTCACACACTTATGAATCCTACAGACTCTCTCTCTCTCTCTCTCTCTCTCTCACTTACTCTTTCAGGATCCTTTAGGGAACATGCACAGAGAAAACAGATTACCAGTTGGCTGTGTGAAAAGTACAATTCCTGACCAATATCCAGCATGGGAAAAAGTTAAGCCTATCAACTGTGATTATGTTCTGATCTTTTAACTACTCATCCTAACATAACTCAATCAAATATATATCAATCTGAAGAAGACCTGCTTTCTTCATGAAGTAAACAATTTGTATAGAAACTAAAGAGCACCTATCCTATAATCTGTATTTAATTTCTGAAATGAAATAGACCCAACCTATGTTATTCAGTGTCTAAAAAATCTTATTTCTTTGCCTTCTCATTCAGCATAATCTTCCACAATATGCCTTTTTCTTCAATGACATTCCACTCTCCTCCTTAACAGCAAACATGCTTGTGTTGTAATTTATCAGAAATCTCAACTAGAAATTCCATATCCCACCTCTTGTCCAAACAGCACATATAGGAAATGTGACTATTATGAAAGGAATGCACAATCTTTACAAAGCTCAGCCTTCATTCCTTTATGGAAGTTCAACCAATTTCTGAAGATGTGTTAAGTACATACATTTTTCAAATGAATTATTTTATATAATACACAAGCAAAAGAAAGAAGAAAACAAACACCAAAGACAGGTACATGTGTTTACAGCAAAATAGGTTGAGA
This sequence comes from Scylla paramamosain, assembly GCF_035594125.1. NCBI lineage: Eukaryota > Metazoa > Arthropoda > Malacostraca > Decapoda > Portunidae > Scylla > Scylla paramamosain. The sequence continues at coordinate 27,842,565 of NC_087154.1, forward strand.
AGTAAAGGACAACATTTATTATAGTTATCATACCTGGTAACCAACAAGCTTTCCAAGCTGCCAGCCTCTTTCCTTGCACACTCTACGTGCCAAGGAGATTGCAGCAATCCTGCGAGGTTGGGTGACCACAATGTTGCAGTGCTGATGTTTGTCTGCAGCCTCGTCAAGTATAAACTGGGGAACCTGAGTTGATTTGCCACATCCAGTTTCTCCCTCAATAACAACTACTTGATAGTTGGTAATTTTCTCCAGTATCTACATGAAAAAAAACGAAGAGGTGCTAGTAATAACTTTAGTGCTTGAAGCAGCAGGAGGTGTTTGAACAGGGAGTGATGGTGGAGGATGCTTATGGAAAGAGTAAAGCATCATACATAAATCAATAGATAGACAAATTACTTTATTATTCATAATCATATAGTCCAAAATTACAGTTATGGTGGGACTGGGATTTCTAACAGGAAGCAAATCTATCTTTCCATCTAATATACATTATATCTGTTTCTAAGAATTCCCACCAGTAGATGACTGCAATAAAGTTGCCTTCATTTATTCCTGCCCTTACAAGCTTTCATCCTTTCACTCTCCTTTCACCCCTTTCACATCCTTCAATAATCTTTCCTCCATATGTACTACAAGTCCTCAACTTGCACCCACTATATTCATAATACTGATGTATACTCTCTTAGGGCTGATTTCACAGTTGCTTCCTTTTGTTGTGATGTTATCAATGCATGGTGATGTCCATCACCAACAACAAATCTGATTTCAAAGTAATTTTTTTTGAGGCAGTGTTTGTTTTGGTCCTTAACAGTAATTGGAACCTTTGGTAATGCTGGCTTGGGAGTTGCTGGGCCACTCCAATGGAGCTTACCAATGCATTTATTTCTTGCAAAATAGAATGAGTTCTTATGCTCTTGTAACTGTATTATTTCTTAAATTACATATTAAATTTATCTAACAATACAGCAACACTCTGTAGGCTATAATAGTAATATGATAAAATTTAAGAAGAATGGCAGCATGAATTCACTTCACCAGTTGATGAAAACTTCACTACTTGTCACCCGTGTTTCATCTGCTATGCCTCCTTGGTTAAAAACTTCTGTAATAATTCTAACATACACATAAGGTATATGGAATTTGTCACCTTAGAGAAATATTGGATAATACTAAAATAACATCACTGTTTCCATCAGAGGGCTAGGTTAAGTTAGGTTTACATTAATTAAGTTAATTCATTTAATTGCTAATCCTTTCAATGTGCAGATCATGATAAAAAGAACATATCTTTGCCCAGGAATAAATAATGAGTCTCAAAATTAGTAAGCTAGGGTTACTTCCATAAAACCAGAAATATTTCAATCTAACAATGTATGTGTACAGCAATGAGGGAGAGAGAAATAAATTATTTATCATGTGCCCAGTTGGCATACGCAGAGTTTGATGAATGTTAGACAGATATTCAAAGGGAAGAATCACAAAATGTAACCATGTTTGCAATGGATGAATATGCTGTGTTGAAGGCACCAGTGATGTATTTCTATGCCTTTCTCTTTTTTTTTCAGTGTTGGCAGGCTTTGGCACACCAACATTACTGGATCAGAAGTATTCATTTTGTTATGATTGTTACCAGGTTGGGAATTACCAAAACCATGAAAACAACCAACTGTGAAATTGGATCAAGGTGTTGGTAATGCCTGTTACCAAGCAGGTAAGGCTTTTGGTTGGGAAGATTACCAAGCGACTGTGAAATCAGCTTTTAGTCTCTTTACCTCACTTTCTGCCATTCTTTCTATGTAGCCAAACCATTTTATGATGCTTTACTTGACCTCACTCAACTAATTCACATTTCATTCTTGCACTGTTACTTGACATACTATGTCATCTTACATCATCTTCATATACATTTTCTACATGACTTCTTAAGTAACTAATTTCAACAGTTTCTTTTCCTTCATAACTTATACAGGGAGTTTTCAGGCTATGCCAGAGTTCCATTAAAAGAGAGAGAGAGAGAGAGAGAGAGAGAGAGAGAGAGAGAGAGAGAGAGAGAGAGAGAGAGAGAGAGAGAGAGAGAGAGAGAGAGAGAGAGAGAGAGAGAGAGAGAGAGAGAGAGAGCCTGTTAACTGAGCCTACTCAGCCTGTTAACTGGGGCCACACCCAGGGCTGGCAATGGATCCCGCCTGGCCTTCGGTACCCCCAACTGAGCCCTGTCACACCCTTTCAGGCCGGACCACAACTCCCTCCAACATGGTAAGGCCCGACCGCCACCGCCATCAATTCAAGGTTATCTCCGCCAATGTACGTGGTCTCCGAACAAACATCAGAGACCTAACCCACAACTGTGTACTACGACATGGTGCAGATGCAGTTGTAGTGACAGAGACCTGGCTGAATGGAGAGGTGGAGCCATCGTTCGGCAAAATAGGTGGCTACACTCAATGGGCCAGGAGAGAGCAACAGGATAGAGCTGGAGGCGGAGTGGCTGTCTGCTTCAGGTAGGGAGTGCAGGTACAACTCGACATGGACACGCCGCCTCAGCTGGAGGTGATGTTCTTCCAGGTTGTGCTGGCCAACCACTCTGCCCTCCGCTGTGCGCCATGTACCGCCCCCCCCCCCGGCAGGGGCCTGACTCGCTCCTGTACCTCAAGGAGGCCCTAGATGTCCTCCTTGTGACTCACCGCTGCCAACACATCTTGCTTGTGGGCGACCTCAACCACCACCTGGAGCGCGATGCCTATGAGAACCTCCTGACGGTGTAGGGCCTGAAGGACCATGTGACCTTCCCCACTCATGAGCGGGGCGGGACCCTGGACCCCGTCATATCCGACCTGGAGGAGGACACACTCAGCTGCCACCAGCTGGGTCTCGTGGGCAGCTCTGACCACCATGCTGTCCTGACCCAGGTGGACATGGGTGTGGCTCGTGGTGAAGCCACCACTCGCACAGTCTGGCTATGGGATAGAGCAGACTGGGGCTCCCTTCGCCGAGACCTGCGCAGGACTGACTGGCCTTCCATCCTGCAGGGTGGAGCAGAGGTACAGGTGCGAGCCTTCACTTCCCGCCTCTTGGCGTTCCAGGAGCAACACGTGCCCCACCGTGAGTTCGTCGCCAGACCAACGGACCAGCCTTGGTTTGGCTACCGCTGCCGCATTGCCGCCGAGGTGAAGTATTCTGCGTGGCTCTGCTACAAGCAGAGTCCTACTCGGCGCAACAAAGACCTACATCATGCAGCCTGCAAGAGGATGGTGACGACTTGCCGGTGGGCCGTAGGGAGGTGGGAGGAGGACCTGCGGCGCCAGCTAGGAGGCCCTGGAGTGGGCAACAAGACTTGGTGGTCCCTTGTTAAGGGCAGACAGGGGCTCAACCGTTAAGACACTGTCCCTCCTCTCACAAGGCCCGACGGAACGGTGGCCACCAGCAGCAAGGACAAAACCCAGCTGGTGGCCACCCTTTTCGCCGGGAAGATGGAGGTGGACGACCCTGAAAGGTCACCACCTCTTCTGGAGCAGCAGTGCAGAGAGACTGTAACCAAGGTGGAGGTGACGCAGGGGCTTGTCGAGCGTCTGCTGCAGGGGCACGATGTACAAAAAGCTACCGGTCCCGACAACATCAGCCCACACGTTTTGAAACAATGTGCCCGCAAGCTGGCTGTACCCCTCACCACAGTCTTCTCTGCCTGCTTATGGAAAAATACCTGGCCCTTAGTGTGGAAAGAGGCCTGGGTAGTTCCCATACACAAGAGGAGCTCCAGGTCTGACCCAAAAAATTATCGACCCATCTTCCTGCTCTCTGTGGTGGGGAAAGTGTTCGAGAGGGTGGTGGCAGATGTGGTGTGTCGCCACCTCCAGGACAATTACCTCCTCTCGAACCAACAGTTTGGGTTCAGACCTGGGCAGTCCACTTCCGATCTCCTCATGCTCCTCACCGGGGGCTGGCAGGATGCCCTTGACGGCAGCCTCGAGTCTGTTGTGGTGGCCCTGGATATAGCGGGCGCCTTCGACAGGGTCTGGCATGGGGGCCTTCTGGAAAAGCTGAGAGCAAAGGGGATCCAGGGTGACCTCCTTCAGCTCCTTGGCGACTACCTCCAAGGAAGGACCCTCCAGGTCGTTGTCAATGGGCAAGCGTCCGAATCCCTCCCAGTGAGAGCGTCAGTGCCACAGGGCTCGGTGCTGGGGCCAGTCCTGTGGAACATCTACATGGACGATCTTCTTCGACAGCTGCCGGCAGTCTCAGCTTATGCTGACGATTGCACTCTCTCCTGTACCTACCCTCAACACGAAAGTGAGCGTGCTGCTGAAGAGATCAATCAGCAGCTTGGGGTGATACAGGAGTGGGGGGCACGCTGGCAGGTGACCTTTGCTCCGGAGAAGACACAGGCAATGGTAGTTTCTCGATCCCCTGCTGCCGAGCCAGCAGTGGAGGGAGGGCTAAGCTTTGGTGGCCTTCCTCTCAAACCCCAGGAGTCCGTCAAGATTCTTGGAGTGGATCGAGGGCTGCGGTTTGACCGCCACGTCAAACACATTGCCCTTAAGGCCTCACACCAAGTCTCCTCCTTGAGGAGGGTGGCCAACTTGCTCGACACGAGAGGGAGGCTCTTGCTCTACAAGGGCCAGATACGGCCTTATTTAGAGTATGCCGTCCTCTCCTGGATGTCCTGTGCTGCCACACACATCAGCAAGCTCGACGGCATCCAGCGATGGGCGCTGCGACTGGTGGAAGCAGCAGGTGCCCCAGCCCATCCTGAGGCTCCCGTCGACACGCTAGAACACCGCAGGGACGTGGCGGCCCTTGTGGTGTTCCACAAGGCACAGGTGCAGGGTGTGCCACATCTGGCAGGACTACAGCTGCCCACCAGAGTCACCTCGCAGGACACGAGAACGGTGTTATCCAGTGGTGACTCAGTGTAAGTGCCGCTTTCTCACTCCAGCCAACACCAGTGCACCTTTTGGGAGCGAGTCTCCAGACTGTGGAACGTCTTCGCGTCCTCCGTCCCTCATATCAGGGGGATGGATACCCAGGATGTGAAGTTAGCAGCACAACACTGGAGGGGCTCATTCCCAACCCCCCTGCTAACAATATTAACATAAGTCCATAAAGAAATGTATATATATGTATATATCTTTATATTTGTGTGTTGTGTCCCACCCTTAAAATAGGTTGCACACGGCAGTGCGCCTTCGGGTGATAATGTACCTATGTTTGAATAAAAAAAAATAAAAAAAAGAAAAGAGAGAGAGAGAGAGAGAGAGAGAGAGAGAGAGAGAGAGAGAGAGAGAGAGAGAGAGAGAGAGAGAGAGAGAGAGAGAGAGAGAGAGAGAGAGAGAGAGAGAGAGAGAGAGAGAGAGAGAGAGACTCCTTGCCTTGACTCCTATGGCTGACTTGCTCTACACTTGCCACCACTCTAGGAAACTTACTTGCTTCATTCACATCACTACCAACCAATAGCTTCACCTTGCACCTTAAGGTTATACAAATTAGCCCTTACTGGCCAAAAACTAATTTTCACTCCCTCTCCCCATACACTTTTCAAGGCTTCAAATAATCTTTTAGGCTTCTCTTGAATTAACAAAAAGTTCACTGGGATACACTGTTGATGCCGATCTTCCAGCCAAAGCACTAATAACCACTCTATCTCAATAATCAGACCACTATGCTTCTTAGTCATCAGTGCTAATTTCCAATGAGCAGAGCCTTGCCTTTCAAATGTTCAAAGATGTGATATTTATCTTGGATAAATGTAGTTACAGTCAAGCAGCTCAGACCAGGCAGCTGGCCAATTTGTCAGCCTTTCTCTCTTCTGTAGCCATATGTCTAATTTAATTTCCATAGTGATTGGTTTCTTTTTTCCTGATGCATTGTCATCAGAGGAGTCTGCTTCATGCTTGAGAGCTGTAATGAAGGACAAAGCAGGCAACACAAACGAGAGTGAATAAGTACTAATCCAACATGGAGCACAACTGAGATTGACCGACATTTCCTTCCTTGGTCTATTGCTGCATGATGACTAGTTTTGTATCATTTTTATTTTTTATCAAAATGTAATACACATTTTTTTGTTTGCTTTTTCTATTTCATTCAAGAAAAGATTGTGTTCAGTATAGTGTGTGTGTGTGGTGTAGTGTAAACAGTAGATGAATATATTGGAAGGGATGCTGGTACCCTCAATGTAAGTGTAGAAAAAAGGGAGGGGGTGAAGGGAAATGTACACAATTATGAAATGGCAGAAGTCAAGACTGCCATAAACTGAAGACTCCCTGTATTAAGTTAATTTGAAGTTATAAATTACAAGAATAGAAATGCTTGTAGCAAGGTTGTGGTCAGTTTCTCTTCACAAAACAGATGCAGTGAGGTGGCAAATTGGTTTTGATTTAGACAAAATAAGATTTCAATTGAATTTGAAAAGTTGCCACAATTGAGTTTGTGAAATAAAAATCAACATAAGCCATTTGATAATTTCACATCTCTTCTATACATCCTTCACTGCCATTCAATCAATTATGTCATATGGTTTCTCAAGGTTCATAGATGTAATACAAACATTTTCTTTTGTTGCCATTTTTTTCAACCATCATCCTTGTCCTCAGTGAAGAAACTGCTCTACATACACTATCCTTTATAAATTTTCCTTTCTCCTCTTCAATAACACTTACTTCTTTTTCAACATTGAAAATTGGTAGTGTTGATTCTCGCCTTCTGGTACTAAAGTCATAATGCAGGAAAACATTTGCCTTCTGAGCACCTCCAGCATTTCCTTCAGAGGCAGAGTCATCATCATCATTCAAAGTTTTATGAAGTGTATGAGTCCGTCTTCTGACCTGCTGTTCAATACTTAACTGCAGAGAGAATGCAAAAACAACATGAAAATAATGGTGATACTTAACTCCTTTCTATATCACTTCCTTCCACTTCATAATACATAGCATAACTATTATGAATAAAGAACTGAATTATCTGAATATCATTGCCATGTCCCATCTAACAGACATCTGATTTATAGAAACTTTATCTTATAATTAAATAAGATATCTAGAAATGCTGAATTCACTTAGAGATATTTATTCCTTATTAGGCAATCCATTTACCAAATAATTAAAATCAAAGTCACTACTCTAAAAAATCAAAATCTCTAGCTCTGGACTATGACACTGAGATGAATGCAGAGGAACCTGTAGATCTGGATTGGAGTATATGTAGCAAAATGTTTCAAGTGGTAGAGTGATTCATAGAATGCAAAGCAGAAATGGAGTTAGAAGACTCGTCTGATCCAGCAAAACAGTCTTAAAATGGTTTTGGCATGCAGAAAGAACTGAAGAATAATTAGAGAAGAAGATACCTGAACTGAACATAAGAAGCATAAGGCTAAGCAGAAGACAATAAAAAGAGAGGTGAACAATGTGAAGAGGGCATTAGATACACGAGGGATATCGCTGGAACAATTAGAAGCAGTTACATGTAACAAGAGATGAATGGAGACCAGCTGCAAAAAGTATAAATGGGCCACAGCTTCAAGGGCCTCTACATAAGTTCTCATTTACACAACAGTTTTTCAGTCAATCTTCATGACCTTCATAACTTCCTGATCTCCCTAACATTCTATTTCCTTTTCCCTCTCATCTTCTATGTTTCAATTCAAAGCATAATTACTGAGATTATTTCCCAAACATATCACCTGACTTACCTCTAAGTCACGGAGGAACTCTTCTTGGTAGTGGAGAGCATATGCCTTTCCCTGTTCTTGTTGGACTGATTCTGCCATAGGAGGTAGGAAATACTCTTCTGATGGGGGTTGCTTTGAGTTACATGTCTTGCTGGCAGGAAGCACAACCTAAATAGCAATGAAAATTACAAATAAGTTGATTTACTTTTTTAATTTTTTTTTAGTCAATATGTGTACTTATGTATATGCAGCAAATTGGATTCATCTATAAGCAATTTGTGTTTATATCCTCAAGATCTGAAAATAAATAAACATGATAAGAGGCAAGGTCACAAGGAAGAGAAGAAAATAAAATCTAATGAGAATGTGATGACTTGACAAATGCCTGAGATTTTGAACTGTTAAAGTGAATTTACCAAGATAAAACGTTGGTAAAGGTAGAAACATAATAAAGTTGATAAGAAGTCAAATTTAGATTCTGAGGAACCATTAAAAAGGATGATGATATGGATAAGGACCAATATCCACCCAGGGAACAACTGGCTCTCTCTGTTGACAAGCATAATATCAAGACCTGTATCCCTCATATTCATACCAGATCTTAACTGATAACCAACCTGGGCTTTCAACTGCATTACTTACCTTAAGGCAGCAATTAAAATTAAACATTTTTGTTAATCAACAAAGGATATTTCATTTAGGGTAACTTTAGGACTTTGATAAAGAGAATTATATGTTTCAGCCTTGGGCTTTACAAATATAATAGCAATCTTACGACCACAATAAATATGACTCATCAGATTTTGAGATTGTAACAATTGTGGTAAGACATGGTAAAAATTCTGATGACAAAAAAGATGAGAGCAATTTAAGGTGGGATAGAGATACAGGGAATTGAATAGTTTGCCTGAGAAAAGGATTAAAAAGTTTGATTGGTTGCCTCTTGCATTAGAAAGAAAAAATGAGTATGGGTAAGTGCACCATGAAGTACATCAGAGCCCTGGGATGATGAGTGGCGTGAAATCTGAAAGTTCCATGGAGCAATAACCATTGACATAGTGATAGAAGAGGTGCAACATTGTGCTTGGGAAAGAGAGAAAATAAAATTTACTTTAAGCTGTCGGCACTCAAAACTGACTTTCGAGGCTCCTGATTCTAAAATTCTAGATAAGTTTCTAAATCTGCAGTAATAACGACAATATTTTTCGGCCTTAAGACTATGCGAGTGCATGTAGTACTTAAATGTAATGTATAGTGAACATTAAGTTTATCTCACAATGTTAAGCTACAACAGCTCTATGCTATTTAGGTATATGAAGAAAGGACACAGAGGATATAAAATAGTAAATAACAGATTTGCAGCATTCTCTTGTATATATCCCCCAAGATATATTTGTAGATTACATTCCTCATTACAGGTGCCTATCTATCTATACCTTATACAATAATATATGTATTATATATTCATATAATTTTTTTAGGATAATCTTACCAATAGAGGGTCCTCATGGAGCAGATAAATTATGCACATATGATGATGAATACTCACCTGTATAACACATGTGGGGGTTTTGTTTTGGGGATCACACATAGTTGCTAAAATGATGTGATCTGTCTTGTGCTTCATTACAAATTCTAAGTCCATGCTGATGAGACACCCTTGAAAGGATATAGTTCAATGCGTGTGTTTGTATGTTGGCATGCGGGTACTGTCACTTCATAACATGTTGTTAGGCTTCGCCAATCAAACAAAATCTTCTTTTTCCTACCAATCACAGGACAGAATGTATGGACCTACACACTAAAGTTTTACTGGTGAACTCCTTCAAGCACACCACAGTGACTAGTCCCATGGCAGGTGTTTTATTCACCACTGTATTACTGGCTTAATCCTGTGGCAGGTATTTTATTCACCATTGTATTATTGGCCATTATTTCTACTGCACTGGCTATGACTATAAAACTTTGTGCGACACATTTGTATTGCACGTAGTGCCACTAATTCAGCTGTGCTTTGTACTTTGGAATTAGTCTGTGTGTAGTCTTCTACAAGGTTATCAAAGGCAGCAGGGAGCTACCTCTATCATGTGTTCCAATTATGATTTGGGGTCTACTTGAGTTTTCCTATGCTACAATAGGAAAGCCAGGCATCTCTACAACCTGTGTACACAAGCTTATTCCAGAGAGAGAGAGAGAGAGAGAGAGAGAGAGAGAGAGAGAGAGAGAGAGAGAGAGAGAGAGAGAGAGAGAGAGAGAGAGAGAGAGAGAGAGAGAGAGAGAGAGAGAGAGAGAGAGAGAGAGAGAGAGAGAGAGAGAGAGAGAGAGAGAGAGAGAGAGAGAGAGAGGTGGAGAGCATTGTCTGACTCACACCACACCCAGCCACAGCCATAGTGAACTTGGCACTCAGGGCAGCAGGAAGGCAAAAGTTAAATATGCATGTATTCCTCACTTCGCCATGGTCAAACTCTTCACTCTATGAACTTCAGGTCTACTGCATATTCGAGAGGAAGGATAGATGAGTAATGCTGAAAAGTTCTACCTGATGGTTGCATGTTGAGCTGCACAGTTAGATGGTAAAAATGAACAATTTTGGGCAAAAATTGCTGTGGTGATGGAATCCTTGTCAAGTTGTCATTAGTTAGGAATGCTTATGCCATGTCTGACTGCCACTGCTCCACTCTCAATATGCTTCTAAAGTCTATTCATGAGTTTAGTGAATCTGAGTCATCTGGGGATGAGTATGAGCCAACTCAGGATGAACTGGCTGAGATTGAAACCCCCATCATGCCAGTGATGACATGAGCAGCCACACATGGTGATACCAGTGGCTTAGTGGAATTACTGTCATCATACTGCTCTACATGTGGTATAAATTTACACAAAGAAATAGTATGTATTTCGTTATTCCTATAAATCTTACACAGATGTTGATGTACATAACAAAAGAGATGGTATAAATTTACACACAGAAAATGGTATATATTTAGTTATTCCCAAAATCTTGCATAGTTGTGCATGTACGTAGTAAAAGAGACAGTATAAATTTACACACAAATAGTATACATTTAGTTATTGCTAAAAATTTTACACAGTTGTGCATGTATGTAGTAAATGAGGAAATCATATTGCTTACAAACAACACTAAAGCAAGAATAATATAGCATCAGTATGATGTGCAAGATGAAGGAGGCTGGCTCCATAGTGCACTCTATAACCATTCCCCATTGTGGCAAAAATAAACCAAGATGAGTGTTATTGTACCTTTTATCATTAGTTTCAGTTAATTTCGGATTGATTTCTGCAATAATAATTATAAAAAAAAAAAAGATTGAGGCTCATGATTGAGGTGAAAAAAAAAAAAAACTAAATAGCCCCAGGCTGTACTTTTTTTTTTTTTTCTGTGGTGTGGTTGAGGGAGTTCACTGGTAAAGTTCTAATGTGTAGGTTCATACACTGTCATGTGATCTGTGATGTCACAGTACCCGCATACCAGCATATGAACACACGCATTACACTGTATACACTCCAAGTGTACTACATCACCAATTCTATGTCCATTGGCATGGACATGGTGATGTAGCACAAGATGGATCACATCACTTTAATATAACTATGTGTGACCTTAAAACAAAACCCCCCTATACACATGTTGTACAGTGAGTATGGGACTGCAGATGTTCCCAGTTTGTTGACTATTTTTTATGGATTTCCAACAAAAGTTGTGTCTTTCTCCTTAGATTTTTGAAGTTCTCAAATTGAGCCTATTTTGGCCTCCCACACACTAAATCCTCCCTTTCCCACCAGGTCCCAAATCTCGCTTGTCCTGGAGAGGTGCAGCAATAGAATGCATAAGGAGCCGCTATCGGTAAGACTTAGTTTTTTTTTTCTTTTTCTGACAAAATATGTTGCTTGAACACGAGACCCGTGAACAGGATGTGGTCTGTTATGCTTGTGGACTAGTGTTTATGTTAACTTATTGAAATCAATGATGAAATGTAGTTATCAAAGCAACATACTATTTTATGGTATAAATAACTATGTCAGAGTATTATTTAATGTAAATATGTGTTAATCACATTTTATTCCCTCCAAGAACCAATTAATGATCAGACAGATCAATCCACTACAAATTAAATTAACAATTCTATAAATTTAAATTTTCTAGTGAATTGCTTTAGTTTTCAAAGTTAATATTGGTTATTCATTAATAGTCAATAGTACAAATATGTTGCACACAGAAAATATATTAGTGCTTACCTTTTCAAATTCTCTGCCTCTGAACCAATTCATAAAGTCATTAGCACTTCCTTTAAACTTTTGGGACTGAGACATCATGACCTGTGGAGAACATGTTCACATTCATTACTTACCATTTGATAGCAATAATTCATAAATAGAAAATCTACTCTTGCATCCATCCCCTGGGGCAATTAACTGCTTAACACATTATTCTAGTGCTATCTTAAAACAATCATGCAAGGCAAACCAATTTATTTCCTAAGTAATTAATAAATGTCTTTTTAATACCAAATCTGCGAAATTAAAAGAATTTATCAGTGATGAAATGTAGTTATCAAAGCAACATACTTTATTATGGTATAAATAACTATGTCAGAGTATTACTTAATGTAAATATGTGTTAATCACATTTTATTCCCTCCAAGAACCAATTGAACAATTGAGGGTTTTCAACACTATGAAAATTCTCCAAACAAAATACTGACAAGATGTCTCACTGTTTTTGTATTACTGCAATTACAGGGTCTGTCTTTTTTGCTGCATACTTGAACTATCAGCCACTGTGATTTGCATACCAAGTCAACAATCCAGATAAGTATTCAAGGTTAGAATGAGATAATACATAAGAAGCACCTGCAAGGAGTATCTATAATTTCAAATCATGCCCACTCACATACATGTGGAGAGAGAGAGAGAGAGTCATAAATGGATATCCACATTTTACCACACTCTCACTTCTAAAACAGATCAGGGTATTATTGCAGTTTCGACCAATACACCATACATAACTAAAGCCCTTCGTAGGGTCTACATTTCACTGTTTGGAGTAATTTTAGTCCCATTTTACTGTGTTGGAAATTCATAAAAATTAAGATGAGAATTTTGAAGGTTTTGGTCAATTCTAGCTTAGATCCACCTCCAGTTGTCTCTCATAGGATACTAAGTGTGTTCCTATGTTTGTTATCAATGGTACACATGCGCAATGGCAACATGACATTGAGTCAAGAGTTAAGACCTATGATGACGTGGGGTTACAGCTGCGAATCAGGTCACATGGAAATTTATCAGCCACTCACATACAGACACGTGTATTTAGAGGAGGAAGGAACACCCGGAACTGTCTGTGCTGTGTCAGTTAGACCATGGGGTAAATTTATAGTTTAAGCCAATGTCCCAAATCTCTACCCACGGCCCACGGCGTTATTATTAATTTCCGACAAGTAGTGTAATCATTAGAAATGATGTGAATATAGTGAGAAGAACAAAATGAGGTAGGTTATTACCACGTAGTGTGTAATGGCTTAAACTATAATAAAACCCTAACCTAACCTAACCTAACAACTGAAGTTCAGGCAACAATACACCATTTATGTTTACCTGTGTACTTAGAAAAAGTTGAGAGTGCTGTGCATTCCCAGGCCTATTACGGCGTTATTATTAATTTCCGACAAGTAGTGTAATCATTAGAAATGATGTGAATAGTGAGGAGAACAAAATGAGGTAGGTTATTACCACGTAGTGTGTAATGGCTTAAACTATAATAAAACCGACCATGGCTACGGCAGAGACGTGTGCTGGCTGTGAATATACAAACTGGCATTTACAGTTGGTATGTAGTGATGACTGACAGAATGTAGATTACAAAATGTTACGTTATGTTAGTTTACCTTACAGGGGGGTTAGGTTAGGTTAATGTTATATTAGGATAGTGACCAAGGGTGGGTTTCGCCTCCGTCGCCCTCCCCACCCCCCCTGTTAAGTTACGTTTGGTTAGGATAGCGTAGAAATTTTTCATTCTCGAAATATGCCGTTTGTCATCCTTAAGACTTTTCAGATGTAAAAAATGCCTCATTTTGGCTTTCCCCACACATAAAATCCCGAATTCCCACCAGTCCCCTATGCTTGCTGATATAGAGATAAAAAGAGGATGAGAGGTAAGAGATAAAAAGGATGAGAATATTGGTAGAAACTGCAAATTTACCCAGATCAGATATCAATAATTTTTACAGGAATCCCGCGGGTCCGTTGCATGTCCGTGTTTTGCTTTGCATTGTATCAAACACCTCTTGAGATCGACAGCGGGTGCAAACAATCCGTAAATTTCAAGTCATCACTGCACAGAAACGCAGAGTAACCTTACTCCCTAGCCTCCTTGTCCACCAATACGGCACGGTGCCGCAGACTACCACGTAACTCCTAATCTACACACAAGCAAACACCATGAGCACATGTCTTCTGCTACACCATGTTTATCATGGTCATTGCTCACCTAGATGCATATAAAAGTTAACAGTATGCAGCTTACATACCTGATACCCATTAATACAACTGGTTGAATAGCTCCACACTGCCACAATTCTCTTGGAATCCCCGGCTCACGTTTTGTTACGAGAGTGGAGTATGAACTACAATGGATGTACGCCACCACTCAAAGTCACGTGTTAGCCTGCTGGCCACTGCGCAGCGTGTTGCTCAAGATTTTTTTTTTATAACAGCACTCCTTAGAAGCTGCTATGATTTTTTTTTTTTTTTTACCACGAGTTCCTTTCTTTTTATCCCTTCTTTCTTTTCTTTTATGTGGCAGAAAATTATACTATTTCTTTAATTTCTTAACCTAGTTTTAGTACTGTTAAATTATTGGTCGTTGTCCTGTTCTTCATAATGCTGTTGTAATTTTGCACTTTTCTTTCGTACTTGACTATGCGTTGGACACCACAGCAGGAAACGAATCATTTATTCTTGAGCGATCATCACGTGACATGCCAACCTGCATGAAAACCACTGAGCTGGAACTTCAACTCGCTGAAAAAACCTTGCCAGAGATTATTATTATCGTCTTTGCATAATGTGACTAGATTTTTTAGTTAAAAGCGGGATAAAAAAGAAAAAAAAAAGAAAGAAAAAAAAAAAAAAAAAAAAAAAAAAAAAAAAAAAAAAAATATATATATATATATATATATATATATATATATATATATATATATATATATATATATATATATATATATATATATATATATATATATATATATATATATATATATATATATATATATATATATATATATATATATATATATATATATATATATACACCTCTGAGTGCCCTGCGTGAACTGAGTGTAACTTCAGCTTGCATGCAGTACGTATTTGAGGCGAGTTAAAAAGAAGTAAAACTTAAACGATATTATATATAATTTTTAGATACAGTCCCCGTTTAACATTTACTGATAGTTTGCTGGAATCGAGGACCTCACCATCACCTCTCTCTCTCTCTCTCTCTCTCTCTCTCTCTCTCTCTCTACAAACACACACACACACACACACACACACACACACACACACACGAGTACACAAGGTTCATAAACAGCTAATGAAATAGTAAAGTTTGATAAGATTATCAGTTTTGCATTTGAAGTGGGATGACCATGAAAAAACAGGACAAACATTAAAAAAATCAGGAGATTTTGCTATAAGTGGGACAGACGTTGAAAAAGCGGGACTGTCCCGCCTAAAAGCGGGACTCTGGTCATCTTATCTTTGCATCGGTTAACACCAAGGGTATTATACCTCCATGGTTAGCACGTCAGTCTCATAAACAACAGTCAAATCACTTATAAATGAGAAACGACTTTATAAGTGATGTGAAAAGATTTTAAGAGTATCTTCCATGAAATCGCTGAAGTCTTCCCCATCGGCAACGGGGAAGTAGGTAGGCCTGCATTTGGTACGATTTTCAGAAAATGCTGAATTTTTGGTACTATTCTATAAAGAATTCATAAATATCAATATTGAGTAATGAGACAATTTCCTAATAAAGTGGCAACGTCGCAACATATTCAAGCATAAAGCACAGGTATGGTGTCGAGGGAGAGACGCGTATAAAAGACACGTTTGTGATAAGGAGGAGGCGAGGGAAAGGAGTCAAAGGATTCGAGGAGGTTTTCGGACGGATCTATTATTACTTTATTTACTGTCGGTTAGTCTATCTCAGTCTGTCACTGACGACTCACCAGGACTCACGAGTGAAAAATGTCCTAAGTGCGCTGTAAATGGTGTGGAATAGTGTGTGATACTTCAAATGTTCTTACTGCAATAGCAGTTTTCGTTAATAATGTGCTTTTACTTGATGTGTTTAGTTAACGTTATATAATTTTTAACCATAGTACCAATGGGACTATTAACCTTTGGTGTACCGAGACGTTCATTTTGTGACAATTTGGAGTGTTCACCTGCTTCTCAGCTTTCTCCTCTTCCTATTCCCTTCCTCAGTCCCGACCTCTCAATGTGTGTGTGTGTGTGTGTGTGTGTGTGTGAAGTGGAAGCGCAAATGTAAATAAATCAAGTAAGTAATCTAAATTTCTCAAGTTTTGATACGTTTTTTGTCGATCTGGTATTTTTCAGTACTCTGTACTAATGGTAAAATAGGTTGACATCCCTGCAGTCTGAGATCAGTTTCTTCCTCACCATTCCTCACTGTCCTGCTTTTTTTTTTTTTTTTAAATCTCCATTCGTCTCAATTTTCTGCTTTGATGGTATACTTGTGTCATGTGTTTCCGGCTTTGAAAAAGGCCTAACTTATGTTGTGTTGATGAGTGCAAGTAAAGAAGTCCACTCTAATTCCGAAGGAAAAGACTGTAAGGTTCCATGGATTTCCGAAGAATGAAGAACTGAGGAGTAAATTATGGAGCAAGGAAAAACTAGTTGTATGGAGCACGTCTGGCAGCTGCACATCCAGGTCACAGGTCACTCACTGAGTCGCTTGCCCAACTGCTCAGAATCCGCCATGTTAAGACCACGTTCCATCTTTTGTGCTCATTTGTCCAAATATAAGCCGCTCTGCAGAGTATTTTAGCCTGAATTAGTTGTATCATTCATGCCCTCGCACTGCATTATGACATCGTACCAGAACACAATGATGTGTTGGAAGTCGTGGCCCAAGACAGGAAGGCCATTCAGACACCTTTACCTGATCGGCCACAATGCCACACATAGCTGGAAGACTTGAATGTTCCATGCTCACTGCATGCAAATTTTACTGCTCATTTCACCTGGATTTCCAAGGGGCAGTCTTATATATCTTGTTACTCTTTAATATAATAATCTCATATTAATTAACTATAAGCATTGTTGATACGGTAAGTAGTACCATGGGGAACAATTAATGCAGCTGGCCAGGCACCTTTCACACAGACACATGGTATGACTCAATTACTTACTATATGCATATCTAAAGCTCTTCATCAATTCAACTCTGAGCATATACAAATACACACATAACTTAAGAGGACAAAGAACGATACTCGATGTTTACCATATTAGATGTGGAGAGAGAGAGAGTTTCCCATAAAAGATACCCATCCTCCCTCTTTCGTTTTCTTCTATGGTGTCTTCACATGGAGAAGAACCCTACTCCCCCTGAAATTGATACTGTCGGTGGTGGTGGGAGATGGGGGCGGCTAGTAGTTTGACCTTTTTTCTCTTCGCATTGATAAAAGAGATGGGGGCCACCCGTGGGGTAGGAGGGGGGAGATGGGAGGCGACATTATTGCCATTTGGGTCCCGAGATGGACCTCTTTGTCTTTCCCTTCGTATATTTTATTGAATAATCTAGTGCATTACTTAGACATTATAGTAGCAAAATATTTATGACGAATAGAAAAAAAAAAATTATATATATATATATATATATATATATATATATATATATATATATATATATATATATATATATATATATATATATATATATATATATATATATATATATATATATATATATATATATATATATCATCAAACATGAATGAACAGACGTTTCTTACATAAACGTTCTTGCAATATGTTAAAGACTTTTATATATTTATTACGATTATAAATCCATGACATCAGCTGGTCGGATTGGCGGTCGTCTTCATTTCCCTTCGCTAGTAAACGTCAGAAATGTCTGTAAGCAATATTGTAGTTTTGTTGTAATGATTTGACATAATAAGAATAGTGTCTTCCACAATTATCCGTTTCAAGATACTACAACGTTGTTTTGGGCATGATTTTGGATACTCAGGGACTGGCTCCCCAGCAGCATTTTTTTTTTTTTTTTTTCCGTCCTTTTTCTGCCTTTGGTCAGAGCCCCTCTCACATAAGAAAAAAAAAAAATCCCACCATGTCCCCAGGTCTGGGTATTATTTTAGTAGAGGACCATAACGCTCTACACATTAAGGAATATTGTTTTTGATTACCTTTATAGATATCAAAATGTTGATTTTTTCGTCGCAAATTAGTAGTTTCAGTTATATAGGGAATTTTTGTTAGGTGATGTGCGTAGGTTAGGTCAGATTAGGATTACCTTCTTTTAAGCTATTATCTCCATTCAAATATCCTAAAATTACTATTTTCACGTTTCCCGCTTATAAATCCCACTTTCCGACAAGCACCCAAGATCATAGAGGGATATGAGGAGAAGAGACAAAATGAAGCATTTCTGACGTGTTTTATGCTCAAAATCGTCTATCACACACACACATAAATAAATAAATAGATAAAATAAATAAATAAAAATACAAATACAAAAAATAATATTGATAATAATGAATATCATGGTTTTGTATTCAAAATGTAGTTTGGTCCTATTGTAAAAATTTACCCAGATTTGTAGTGCATTGTGAAAAAAATTCACCTAATCTTTGAGACTGCTAAATCGCCCATGCCACATCAGTTCATAATATTAGGTTAGGTTAGATTAGTTGCATAATATCTAAATAACAGTAGCGTTTTTTGACGAGGTTAATACTCACATTTCTTTATTGCATTCTGGTTGGTGAATGTCATATAACATACAATGTATTCCAGAGACCTGAGGGAATGGCAAGTGCCCCACAGAGCTAGGTTAAGGGTAAATATTTACTTTCTTGCCCGTTTCAAGCTGGGAGATGAAAATTTATTATTATTATTATTATTTTTTATTTATTTATTTATTTTTTTTTTTTCTGGTAGATTTCGGTGTGTTTTGAATTAATCTGCTAACTGTTTTCCTCCAAAAATCAGCTGTTTCTCCATCCCCATCCCCACTAGGAACTGCAGATTTTCAATTAAAAGAAATAACAGTAATACAAAACGTGCCAAAATCGACATGAAAAAAAAAAAAAAAATTTTCGTCTTCATGCATTATAATATCACTGTTATCCCACTTGCTCCTGATAAAGTAACGATTTGTGAAAATAACGAGTAATAAATTAATGCAAAACGCGCCAAAATCTCGTCATTACAGATAACACATACATGCCATTGTTCAGAACCACTTGCTTTCATCCCTCGCTAGGGACAATTTCACTAACCAAAACTAACCTAACCAAACTTAACCGGTAAGCCTAATCAGATCAAACCGAATCCATAAAATACCTGGCCAGTCGGGCAGCGCTGATTCGTGGTTCATCCTTCTCATCACTGGAGTCATCAAGGAGAGCACCGTGTTCCCTCTAGAAAGCTACTGCTGCTTCGTTTTTCGTATAGAAACAGGAAATAACAGAGAAGTAAAGATCCGTAGAGCCAAAATGCAGAGATTCAAATTCAACCTGCATCTCTCTTCTCTAACGAAACAAAACTCCCTGATAGGCAGATTTTTATTTTATTTTTTTTCATGCCTATGACATTGTCTTCATTCACAGCTACCAATCAGTGCTAATCGTTTCATGCCGGTGCACAGTCACTCGCCCCAGCGCCACACCCACGTACGGACACGTGTACTTGGCCTCACTCGATTGACAGTTGATGAATTATGTGAAGTTGAACGATGTGTTGCCTTGGGCAGTTGCCTCAGACCAAATGTGATATCGCTCCGAGGCAGGCCAGATAAAACTTAAAAATCATTACTGACGTTATAATAAATATGCAAGGCATATATATGGGATTGAAAATACTCAGAATAAAAAGCTCTATCTGATGAGAGAGGCAAGAATTGGTGCTGTTACATGGGCAAGAATAGTAATAAATACCAAGTTAAGTTTTATTTTGCCTTCCCAACTTGGAAGCTGGATTAGTTTCATAACAGCTACTGAATTATGCTAAGTTAGAAACACCATTGGGGTTTGGGGGCTTATGTTAGGTTAGAATAATTAAAATGGAGTGGTTTTGGGGGTTATTGCTCCCTCAAGCGTTTGTTATCACATTAACTGTATCAAATTTATGGTTGCAGAGTGCAATGGAAAGGGTCAATGACCAATGGGATGACTGGGACCAGTGGGAGGAGTTTAAACAAACCATTAGAAGGAATGCTGTGAGAAGAAGATGTCATATAGTACCAGAACGGATGAACCCATTCACAGCCATGCATGATTCTGAATTTCTTGCACGATTCCGGCTAAGAAAAGAGTCAGTCATATTAATCATCCATGCCATTCAGGATCATCTTCCTGATTCCACTGATGGAAGAGGTAAGAAATTGCATTGATTTTATTGAAGTTATAGTTCTTTCTAATAGTATCATGTAATAATAGTGTAAACTAGCCTCATGTAATACTGCAATATTTTAGCACTACTGTCATTACTATATCTTAAAAGTACAGTCTTTTCTCTCAAATTATAGTCTATATTTAAACCGAAAATGCAATGGAATATCTCTTTTAATTCCTGAGATATGCATGTTTAAATGTTGCCGAACTTTGGAGGCAATTTTCTTGTTATAAAAAAAAAAAAAAGCTTAGTACAGTATGATTCTAGGCACCTCATATGTATATGTACGAGTATGTATGTATCTTTATCCAGACAAAACAATATATTCTTTTTATTCTAGGTTGTCATGTGCCACCACACCTTCAAGTTCTTCTGGCTCCGCCAGCCATGGTTAGTGGCAGCCATTAAGTGGAGGTTGCTGACTGCTATGACATCTCACAAGTTGTTAGCGTGGTCCTATACAGGTTTCTAGAGCCATTGGTGGTCTGGGACGCAATTACATAAAGTTTTCAGCAGGCAATAACTTAAATACTGTCATGCAAGACTTTTATTCTATTGCTGGAATGCCTGGCATTATTGGTTGCATTGACTGCACCCACATTGAAATTGCTAAACCGCCTCGAGAAGACTCAGAAATACTCCGATGTAGGAAAGAGTTCTTTTCAATAAGCACTCAAGCCATTTGTGGCCCGTATTTAACATTTTATAATATTGTTGCAAGGTGGCCCATCAGTATCCATGATGCAAGGATATTTGAAAACAGCAGAATTCGTGCATGATGGTCTCCTGCAAGGCCATCTGTTGGCTGACAGTGGCTATAGCTGCAGGAGATATCTTCTGACCCCACTGATGGCTCCTAACTCCGTTCAGGAAGTAAAATACAATGTCAGTCACATAAAAAAAAAAAAAACACTATCGAGAGGGCATTTAGGAAATTGAAACGACGTTTCTCTTATCCGGGGAAACCCATAAAAACAAATCTGAAGATAACAAAGGCAATTATTGTTGCCTCAGCAGTGTTACATAACATTGCTGTTATAACAAGAATAAACATGGAAGATGAGGTTAAGGATGCAGATGCAGATCTACAAGATGTGCATATTAATGCCATTGGTGACAATTCTCAAGCAGAAGGAGATGGCAGTGATGAAGTTCTATTTGGCCTCCTTAAGTGAGCTAGGATCATAAGGGATTTTTTTTTTTTTTTTAAATAGATGCAGTATGAAATATGATAGAACTGCACCCTCCTTACAAATGTGTACTAGGTCAGGGGCTCTATATTGAATTTTACATTGTAACTTCACTTCTCTCATCATTGTTTATGAAGTTATGGCTTAATATATTGTGAGTTTATTTGTTTGTTAATAGAACATTTGACTTGGCAGCACCTTGGTACTATAGGCGAATATTTATAAATGGCCTACAGTAAATTATTTAAATAGATCTTCAGAATTTTGCAACTCCCTGTTAGTTTTTACCTGGTCTTGTGGTTATTTCCTACATCCAAGTACCCAAACAAATCTACTTTTTAAGGATCCTCAAAATCAACCTGGAAACCCTGATGAAATATTGTTCTCCAAGGTATTTCGAGGAGTCGTAGGTCTATCTAAGCACTTAGCTGCGGGTTTTGTAGGTAGTGGTGATGATGAGGAATGGTTTAGTTGAAGGGTTGCCAGTCATGGACCTTACCAATTAGTTCACACTACATGTTTCATCTTGATATTTTCACTATGTACAATCCAAATAGTGTAGTTCCAAACTCCCATTAGCGGACGGAAGTAGTAGCTGGTAATTGTGGTCAGATCGGAGGCAGGTTCGAACAGTTTAGCGTACAAAGCGAGTGCCTACCCGTGCGGAGCTCCTCAATTATGTCGTGAAGCATACTCACAATACGATGCACCAATTTAAGTTCTATTTTTACCACTCCTCTTTAAATAATCATAGCCAGGCAATTTTTAATTAAATTATAATTATTCCATCCCCATTGATTAATGTACACAGTATCTCAACTCAAAACGTGATGATATAAGTATATAAGAAATCACCCAAATCTGTAATTATCCTAACAACCCCAACCCCCCAACAGTTAAAGAAACTGTCTATTGGGAGGTAATTACCAAGCTTCTGACAGGTATCCTATAATCCCATAACAACCTTGAATAAAATCTTTGGATAGGTATGAGTTTCCACTTAATTAATTTATCTGAATTTATAAAAGAAGTTACTATAATAGAGTTGTTGTTAATGCAATGGAACAAGTCATGTACGGTCATCTAGAGAGATGGGCAGTGTAAACTAGGAAGGTTCAGCCCGCCAGATGGAAATACAGTTGAACTTTGGTTCTAGAATTTAATTCGTTCTTGAATACAGTTCGAAATCCGAAATGTTCGAAAACCGAAACTATTTTCTCCATAAGAATGGATTAACTCATTCCCAGACACCAGTGTTCCCTGTCTCAGCGGCTTATGACAGACGTGCCCACAGCCAAGATGGATGCTTCACAACATCTCCAGCTCACTAATTATTTATCCAGGAAGTATGTATTGAATAAACTTAGTGACAAAAAACTCATCAGAAGATATTGTTTAGACCATGTAAATATTCTCTTTTTCACCGATCTAGTGAGGGAAGTCTTACAGAAGGACACAGAAAGGAGCAACTCACTTATCGCCAAAATGGAAGTGATTGTAACACTTAGACATCTTGCTTCTGGGAAAAGCTGCTGTGCAGTAGTGATGGAGTTGGGGGTCATCGAGAGAGCCACAGTTGGTTCGGTATTATTTCTGAGCGCCGAAAACTGTGTAGAGGGGAGGGAATAACATTGGGAGAACTTCTCATTGTACTACATCTAGACTGCAATGATTCGCAAATTGTGCGTCGTGGCCATCACTAAAGTGCGCCTCCTAACTTTTTCTAGATGTGTCTCTTCTTTTAGTTGGCCTGCACTACACTCGGTGCGCCGTCAAAGTCCAAGATGCAGTGCGCCACTATGCAAGAAAGTTTAAGAATCACTCTACTTTAGCTTTCATTTATATCCAGGAAAAACACAACAGACATTTTTATCACATTCATGTGCACTATATATTGTTCATAGTCTCACAGGAAAGTCGGTTGTGATATTTGAAAATATATAAATTTTAGGAGGGGAAATGTTGTCCTTATCAACCCTTTCCTTCTGGAGATGCAGCTTTAAAGGGAGCTTTGTCCCATTTCTTGATTATTACCATGGCCATGATGCATGCTGCAATGTGCATCTGCAAGTATAAAAATTAAATCTTAACAGAAATGTAATTCGTAATAACTTTGTTATTCAATGATTTGCAATAACAAAAGAAATTGCCAAATATGCCTCAGTGAATAAATAGAATGATGCTGATGATACCACCCTGCACTTTTCCACGTCTTTTCCTAGACGTCCAACCCTTCAGAAAGTAAACAGTTCACGCAAGTAAGCCACAGAACGCCTGACTTCTGATCTCTCTAAAGCTTCTGATTGGAGCAGTGGCTCAAAAACTCAATTCCTCCATCTATCAACTCGACACAACCTTCCAGACAACTATCCCCTCTTCTTCAGTAACACTCAGCTGTCTCCCTCTTCTACACTAAACATCCTCTGTCTGTCCTTTACTTATAATCTAAACTGGGAACCTCATATCTCATCTCTAGCTAAAACAACTTCTATGAAGTTAGGTGTTCTGAGTCGTCTCCGTCAGTTTTTCTCATCCTTCCTCCCTCAAGCTGCTAACTCTGTACGGGGGCCTTATCCGTCCATGCATGGAGTATGCTTCACATGTATGTTGGGGGGTGGGGGTTCTACTCATACCGCTCTTTCAAACAGGGTGGAATCAAAAGCTTTTTGTCTTATCAGCTCCTCTGCTGTAACTGACTGTCTTCAGCCTTTTCCGCATTGCTATCTTGCTATCTTCTACCGCTATTTTTATGCCAACTGCTCTTTTGAACTTGCTAGCTGCATGCCTCCCCTCCTCCCACAGCCTCGCTGCACAAGACTTTCTTCTTTCTCTCACTCATATTCTGTCCACCACTTTAATGCAAGAGTTAACCGGTATTCTCAATCATTCATCCTTTTCTCTAGTAAACTTTGGAACTCATTGCCTGCTTCTGTATTTCCACCTTCTTATGACTTGAACTCTTTCAAGAGGGAGGTTTCACGACACATCCTGTAGTTTTTGACTTCCACTTTCGACTCTATTCGGGAACCGGCACCTCAGTTCGTCTTTTTTTTTTATTGCAGTTTTGTTGCCCTTGGCCAGTGACCCTTCTACATAAAAAAAAAAAAAAAAAAAATTACAGTCAGTTGAGTTGGGTATGCAGAACAGAACTAACTGAGATGAACATGTGAGACAGAACTGATCAAGAGTTACGAAGGGATCATCGTGGGTTAAGAGGGATGCTGTGAACGTTTGAGAATACACCTCAGTAAACCTCGTAGCCAGCAATAAAAGACGGCGGCGTAGGGGATCGCTACGAGTATCGTAGCAGCGCCTGGCAACGATCTTTCGAATATTCCATCCCTGGAAGGGAGGAGGGTTTCAGTCAGAGTTCAGCTGATGACATCACAAGGGGTCTTTTTCTTTTTCTATGTTGTCTGTTTCAATTTTGAAAATTACTTTTAGAAGAAATACAGCTAGGCTCAATTTCTTTATATATTCTGACTTGCCATATATTTAACTTAATAGGAGCAAAAAACAATTTAAAAATCATGAACAATTTTTAGAAGCAATAAAAACTTAACTAGAAGCTGAAAAAAAAAACCACTAACAAGGATAAAAAAAAAAAAAATGCAATGAAAAAAAAAAAAAAACTGTTATATGCATATAAACAATTGCAAAATCTACACGCTTCAATTAACGTAAATAAAAAAAAACACTAAAAACATAACTAAACATTTCTTTAGAAACCAAAAAAACAACTTAGAATCCAAAATAAAGAGATTAAGAAAAAAAAAAAAACATATTAGAATCTGAACAGACTACGACACAGAGAACCATATCATGGAGGCGACATCCGTGAAGAAGACAGCCTCATTTAAACCTTCATCACACGGAAACCAAGCAATGGCAGGTATATCTGACCGGCGGATATGAAAGTTTAGGTATGCGGCTCCATTTTGTGACTTATAATAAGTGAGATGAAGCAGATGATGGCTACATATATAGGGACGATCTAGCCCTACCTCAGCTGATTTGTCTGTTTACCTTTTCAAATGTTGAAAATTTGGGTTTTTAAATTTTCTGCTGGGGTTAATTAATTCATATTTCATCGTAGAAGTTAGAAAGGTCAGGTTATAGTAGATAGGATAGGACCGTGAAATAATGAGTTATTTAAAATGTATTCTTATGTTCCCAAGTGAAGGCTGCCCCTGGCCACAACTGTTCTCCCCAAATGCCCCATGGTCACCGAGACAGCCTACTCACTCACACAACTGTCCTATGCCTTCAACAAAGTATAAAAACTGAACCTTTGCTTACTGAGAAACCACACACTACTGCGCTATTTTCGTTATGATCATTACCATTCTCGTCTTTATTATGTTATCACGACAGCCCGCTCACTCACACAATCCAAGAGACACTCACCCCACAACCAACCATCCCGGCGGCTGTCGAAAAATTAATCAGGTTTTTGCTATTTTCGGCGAAGCAATATTTTCGGCATTTATCAGTTAGCTTTTACATGTAACTAATTCATATTTTAACATTGAATATGTTGCCAATGCACTAGGTCTTGTAGCTTTTATAAAAATATGTATAATTTTAAATTCTCATTTCGGCTCTTTCCAAGCAACACTGCTTTTGTCATGGAAACCTATGTTTGCTTCTCTCCCTGGGTCACTCTTTGGTTGAGCTTGAACACGACTCTTCATTTGGTATTAATTACAAATATGAAATAGTCATCCAACCCTCAAGCCATTTACTTGCAAAGAGCTAAAGACAAATCAAAATCCACTTCATCATTATACACATACGCTACCAATGAATATAAAAACATCTATTTCAGGAGAGCTGACACCCTTGCAGAACTGTGAACAAAGGTTTGGCTTGTAGCTAAAGGTAATGTTCTTCCATGTCCACTATTGGAGAATATACTCGTACATACAGTACACTTGGATTGTTGATCGAGAGTTGCTCAAAGTAGAATAAGTTGTACTAGATGTTTTCTGAATTACGCTAGAGGATGCTTACTACAGTAAAACAATACAAAATTTATTTTCATTAATATGCTATTGGATAAACAATGCAATTACCGAAAACATGTTCATGATTCAGTTAGAATAAAAAAAACAAACAAACACAGACATATTTTTCCTTACGAAATTTGATAAAACAAAAGCAAATGATACATCATCTGGCACTGTGTCATATCGGTGATATTACCCGTTGATACTTGTGCTAACAAGAGCCTGGCAGAATTTTGTGGTATCACTGCAATGCTTAAGTTGAATCAAAGCCTGCTGCCTGCATGGTGTGGATGCCGGTTTTGAGTAACAGGCATGTGACACTTATCCAATTGTCTTATTTATGAAAAAAAAAAAAAAAAAATTTTCATTGAATTGTAGCTATTTATTATTCCTGGACGAAGGGAACTTAGGGCAAGCTGGGGAATGCCAACAAAATTCATGGCTAGGGCAAATTGGTCGATTCTGACTATAACGCGCTAGGAATGAGAAGGAAAAGCTTGACTGGATAAACCTCTAGGTTTGGAGTTAGATTAACGAAATAATGTGTGGTACTGGTGGCACTTGCCTTGTACATCTTGTAGCCTTCCTCCAACTTTTCCATTCAGTAGCTACTCCTTGGTCGGAAAGTACAGAAAGAACTAAAAGGCGCTCAGTCAGAGCACGTCAACTACATAAAATAGCATAAAATAGTACAAACATTAACCGTAGACATAAACTAAACATGGCAACATTTACCCGTAGATTTATCATGAAATATGACAATCACTCTCCGTAGACTTCTATTGTGATATTTGGTGGTACCTAAAAAGTGCTGGATCCACATACGTATCTGGATCCACTTCAAAATATAATTGATTGTTTCTTGACCTGAAGCCCACCTTTCCTAAACAATTCATAAGATTTCGTTGCTTATGATTAGTTGTCAGATGACCTATTTGACATACACAAGCCCTCTGAAAACACGATGGCAATTATATGCAGCAACATATCCACTAATAATATCAGTCTAGGGAGAAGATTAGATTTAGACAGTTAACGCACGCTTACACACAGCTTTCATGTTTTTTGATGATATATTTCAAGATTCACCGGTGAGGAGCAAAGTAATTGTGCGCTAGCAACTACCGTGTTATAGATTAAAAGAATTAATTTGCTATTTAGGTCAGAAGCGGTACTTTCATTATATGCGTCGTCAAAATGTTGCCACGTTCGCTCGGCAACGCACTTATGTTTTACTTTATAATGTAATCTGGACGAGGCGGGTCAACACACTCTCCAGAACCATTAAAAACATATACAATATATAAACTTAGCACTGATAGCGAAATCAGGATATGTGGGTGAAGCTACATACAAGTATTATAAATCAAGTAACTGCGCAAACAAAACTTATGGAGCTTGCTTTTTAAAACTAGCCTCTCGTGTTTTTAAGTTGTACCATCGTCTTCCATCGCCACTTCACTTCTTTCTCCTCCATAATACTCTCTCTCTCTCTCTCTCTCTCTCTCTCTCTCTCTCTCTCTCTCTCTCTCTCTCTCTCTCTCTCTCTCTCTTTCTCTCTCTCTCTCTCTCTTCCCTTTCTACCTCTGCGAGCACCTCCTCCTCTCTCTTCTCGCATCCCCCCTTCCTCACTCGCCGAGCCACCACCACTTCAGCACCCGCAGCCCGCCGACACCGCGGTGATAAGCTGCTCCTGCCGGGTTAGTCTTTCTGGTGCGGGCGGTAACGTCCCGAGACACCGTCAGTTTAGGTCCAGTTGACCACTCATCCATATCTAGTCAAGTCCCACCGTCTCTGCAGTCTCTCGCGCTGCCTGTACTCCTTGGCCTACGCATGGATGACAGCAAGAACTTAGTACACATTGACGTTGGTGGTATTAGATTTGTGCAACATCCCACAAAAGTGATGTGCATTACTTCAAGAAAACACAAGAGTATTATTTTCGTGTGTCATATTAGCAAAAGGACCTGATATGGGAGTGATTCGTGCCTTCCCGCTCCTGATATCCAAAATTCTGAATGTGCTTCCACCCAGCCACGTGTTTACCTGAGGTTGTGGGATGTTCCATGCAACAATGTTAATCGTATATCTAGAAAAAAAAAGGTAAACATTGTGTTGTCAACCAGAGGCAAGCAAGACGGAGGAGACAGCTACATCCCCGTATCGTAGCTTTCACCGCACCGCAGCGGTAAGTCTCTCTTATTTGATGCTTTACCACGTTGTGGAATCTGTCTCAGTTATGCACATGATACTAATGTTGTGCACACCAAGAGACCAAATAGTTACCAACGCGTCCGGCCTTATGACGCTGGCGTTTTTTGTTAAAGTTAGAGTATATTCTGTGCACCACATCTATAAAAAAAAGTTATTTACATCGACTTTTAGAGGAATAAAAGTGCAATGGAAAGTCACTTAGCTGCACAAACCATCAGTGCTATAACATAAACAAATGACACATGCCTGAGCATATGGTCATTTTGTTCTTAGATCTTAGATTACTATTGAACCGTGGTAGAGAGAAGGTGAAGGTGATGAGAGGCTCTCGGGTCACTCACCTAAAGAAACTGCATCAAACATGAAAGGTAACCCGCCTAGACTTTCACCTAAGTCAACAAGGCGAGGAGCACTGCGTAGCCACGCCAACTCTCAGGTCACTGTGTTCGTCCTCAACACCACGCAAAATTTAACTAAACACACACATATAATTTTAATGCCCATAGTATCATTTATAATGTCAACGCGAAAACTGGCTCACACTCTTTTAATTATGACAAACAAACATGTATACAGAAGTGTTCGTTCCTGAAAATCAATAAAATGTAATAAAAAACACGAGTACTAAAACTGCAGAGAGAGAGAGAGAGAGAGAGAGAGAGAGAGAGAGAGAGAGAGAGAGAGAGAGAGAGAGAGAGAGAGAGAGAGAGAGAGAGAGAGAACGGTGCGGGGTAAGGGAGGAGCTGGGTGAGGGAAGGAGGCATTGTTCTACTCTACCCTCGACCTGGATACTGAAAGAGAGGAGCATGAAGCTGCATCCTCTCTCTCCCTCCCTCCCTCTCCCCATCCCACATCCCAATCTCTCACACGAATACACTTAGCTACACACACACATACACACACACACACACACACACACACACACACACACACACACACACACACACATACACACCTCCTGTTACATAGTCGCAGGTCATGAACGCTGCTACGAGAAAGTTACGTTTATATCATCCAAGCGAAACTCATTATACCCTGACTGGTACGAGGTGTCAGTTCCTGCACGCGCATAGCAACTCACCACCCAGTGCGAGAGAAAGGCGAGAGAC
Organism: Scylla paramamosain; assembly: GCF_035594125.1. Lineage (NCBI taxonomy): Eukaryota > Metazoa > Arthropoda > Malacostraca > Decapoda > Portunidae > Scylla > Scylla paramamosain. Next base: position 27,872,434 of record NC_087154.1, read on the forward strand.
AAAACGAGCTCTGGCCTTTTGCGTCCGTGGGGAAGGAGAAACGATGCTGTGTGAGCTTGTACTTACATCAAGGAGAGAGAGAGAGAGAGAGAGAGAGAGAGAGAGAGAGAGAGAGAGAGAGAGAGAGAGAGAGAGAGAGAGAGAGAGAATTTCCTTCTGTTCTGTTATTTTTCGTGTTGTTAGCCTTTACCATCGCTGTCCGCACTAATCTTAAGAGGAATCCAAGGTAATGATGGAATGTAAAAGTGATGATAACCCGATACGGAACTTTGTCAGGATAATGGAATGAGTAACATGAAGATGTTGCGTCACCCACAGAGTTCTAGCGACGGTGGGAAATATACGAGGGAAGTCAAGGGAGTTTCTAGATTGCCTCTACATCTATTATCCTTGTCGGAAGTTATGGTTTCCAAGTCAAGAGAGAGGACACACACACCTATTGGACACTAAGCATATCAAAGTCTCCAAAGTGTAGGAGTTAAATCGAACGAACTGTCGGGCTGTAGGACATCTCATGGCACCAAGATAGCCTACTGTAAAAAAGTGTAAGTTCAGTTTCACGAGTGCATGGGATCCCTGTGCAGTGTAGCCAGAAAAGAGAGCAAACTCTTCGGCTGAGTTGTCATGCGTCGATCATAAGGATCACAGGTACGAAAGTGCCCATGGGAACGTTCAAGTCTGTTAAAAGTTTAAGGACAAATATATGTTGATCTGAGGCTATGATTACGTATCTACTTTGTACAATTGATTCTTAAACAGGACATTACAACTTCTTTCTCATTCTCTGTGACTATCCGTTCAGCAAAAGGGTCATAAGTCTTTGTAAAAAGTTACAACTTGTCTTTGGAAATCATCAAACACTCGTCACTCGGCCACATCCTCCCGTGTACCTCATGCCCTGCTCCAGCCTCAACCTTGTGAATCAGTGACACGTGAGAGTAATGCTTCGGGTCACACAGTTTTCACTCGCTTCGTGTTGCCTCTTACCTGCACTGCTAACCACAAATTAAATGGATGCAGAGCGGAAGGGGACTTGAAAAAGAGTATATGTGCCTTTGTTGAACTAAGTGCTTCTGTCCCCTTTCTTGTAGCTGGCGGTGTCGTGCGAGCAAGCCTCATGGGTACGATTAAGATCAGGTTTAGACTCACTTTCATTAAGTTTTGCTCATGTAACGAATATAGCGGTCCCACATTCTCATCCCTCTCATGTAATACCTATTAATCATTATATTTTATCCTTTTTGTTATGGTTTAATGCATCTCGCAAAATTACTCTTGCATATTAACATTTGCTCAAAACGCTGATGGTATCACGCCTTCTATACTGTATCTATAAAGTTAAAATTAGCAACTGTAAGATATTAACCGGATATTCTTGCTGAAAGTATCCAGTACAATGACCTCACCTCACTCCATTTAATCGAGAGCTCTTCTATATCGGTTTCTCGTTCATGTGCATTAACCATGTAACTCAGCTTCCCTTTTTTTTTTTGTCTTTCCTCTGCATTACGTACAAGAATTATTCCATTATCACAAAGCTTACTGACACACACTGTATTTGGTATAGAGGTGCATCCTATTGGTCCTTCCTCCACTTACCCTGTCATCTCCTCTCCTCTCCCAGCCAGGGGCGTCCCAGCGGGCGTCAGCGTGGCAAGTCATTCACCTACTTTCTACACGTGAAAGCCAAAGCAGGTTTTGCTGGCGTTTAGGCCAGGCACACCGGCTCCAGCGAGGAGACGTGCTATCTGGCACTCGTCACTAAGACCAGGTGATGCGGCAGACGATTCCTGTCCGCACTAGGGCCAGGGAAGGAGTGCATCAGTTGCTTTAGAGGGACGAATGCAGTGATGGACGATTCTGGAATATAAGATGAAACACCAGATTACATAAAGACATACTGAAAACAGATGGTGTACAATATTATTCAATGCTAATGTTTTTTTTTTTTTTTTACTTATAGGACTCATGGATCGTCGCGGGTTGAGTGGGTGGAACAGAAGCAACGAACAAGATAAAAGTGGGGGAAGCGGCCGAGCCTCTCCAAGTGACGCCTACTACGGGGGCGGGACGCCACAGGATCATCGGGACGCTGACCGGACCTATTACGGCACCAACAACAACGACTACAGCAAGTACGCTGGAGGTAGCAGCGAGTATCTGCCGCAGGCTTCAAGTTATGATGCTTTTGACGGTGGTTGTGCCGGCGGTTATTACGACGACCATCACTCCAGCCCGGATTACTATGACAACAGATATGATGGGTACAGCGGCGACTACCACTCAGGCTACGGTAATCAGGGACATACGGAATACTCAGGACATCCAGGTGACTATGACGGTGGAAGCTCATCCTGTTACCGAGACCAAGGCTGCCATGGTCTCAACGCGTGTCACCAGTCGCAGTGCAGTGAATACAATGAGTGTAGGAGGCAGCAGTGCCAGTCCTCCAGAGTAGAGGTGACGGCCAAGGTGCTCTTTGGATCTGTCAGTGCCATATCTAACTTGAAGCAGAAGAAAAGCTCCAAAAAGAAGTGAAGTGGTGGCATGAGAAGGCCACCTCCCCTCCCAGTATCGCGGCCCCCATTCCCCTACCTATCTGTGATATACCCGCCCGAGTCACCTGTGTCCATACATCATGAGGCAACCTCTTGAGACATCTTAACCTGAGTGTATCTCATCCGCAGTGACCTGTCCAAGTTTCACAAACATCTAGTATAGTAGGACATATTTATAAAGAGTACTCAAGTTACCAGACGAATTATAGGGTATAGCTGCACTGATGAAATATTTGTTTTGTCAGCGATGCTTATATGTTATCAATATTTATTTATCTATTTTTTTTTTTCGTTACGAAGAACTTGTGGTTCTTTTCTCCCCATCAACATAAATGACGTGACTTACAAACGAATATTTCGAGTGTCATGCAGGAATCAACTATTATGAACAGTCTGAAGGCTAAACTAGGCACATGCACATATATCTGCTTCACTAGAGAAAGTAACCATGACGAATAAGGTAAAATAACACACACACACACACACACACACACACACACACACACACACACACACCCAAGTTAGAGAGTAAATACTACGGTAAGCACTCGAGGAGGGAAAACTTGGCCCAACAAAGGAATCAGCCTGTCACTGACTCTTCCTCCTTGCGTTGCTCCCACGCATCACATAATGACAGGAAGTCAATGTATACTTTCTCTGCTCGTAAATGACGTCAGATGGTAAACAAACCACGTGAAATATACATTTAAGAAGTGAAAACATTTCCTGTGTGCTCACATACTTTCCTTGACATACTAGACAGAATACTCGTAACCTCCACACACCCATAAACGTGACCGTGGAATGTGTCACGACAATGGAGGGTCAAGCAGCGCGGTCTTCCTCCTCCCATCAACGGTGGGAACTTTGCGAGTACACCCGTCCACCACTGCTTCTCGCGGCCACCACCCCGCACTCTTCAGCCTCGTACTTAAATAATTTCAAGCATTTGAGGCCTAGAAGCTAAAAGATAAAGGTCAGACTGGTTCAAAAGGAAAACATGCCGTTGCACCAATACACTGAAGGGAGAGGTGGTGCTGGTGGGGTGTCACTGTCATACTGAGCAACAACAATGGTGTAACATGGGTGTCGTGAGCATGCGTTACGAAGACATGACGACTTTTGTATATGTTCAGTTTAGGAGTTATAACATGCCTTACAATACTATGAATTTCGCCAATAGCGTAAATACAAAACAGACGAGATAGTGATAGGGACACATGAATTTCCACATCACACGAGTGAGTGATGGAATACTGTGATTATTGTCAATTAGTACATTATATAATAAAAGACAAACATGTCTGTGAATGATGACGATGTGGCCATCGATGAAGGTGGCGATGGCGGAAGGAAGAGGAAAAGGCAGCTATCAAAATGGTTATCCACAATCTCCTTCTTCCCCAGTATATTTAATGACAAGTCCATGACTACTCCGGCTCGCCGCCTCAGGTCCCCGCTACACCCAGGCGGTGCTCGGGCGTGGGCGGGACTCGCCACTCGCTCACCCACTCGGTCATGTCTCGTTTCTTCTTTCTACTAATCCGCACGTATACTAACCTTGCTGCAAACTCTTTAACATGTAAGGAAATTCAACAACTCAGGTTAAATATGTGCCTTAGGGCACTTGGTTTCCTATTCCCAAAATTATGGCAATGTTTGGCTTCATTCCCTTCATGCTACAATGTAATCATATGGTAATGGGTAGACAAGCCGTGTAACACGTCTCCCCTTTAATCTTTTGATGTTAAAAGATGCCGAAATTAATCACTGATATCTTAAATTTATAAAATTCGTATTTGAGTTTATTGTTCCTGTTTTTTCTCAGTGTTTAGTTTAATGCCATGCTGTGTTAGACGTAATAATATTTATGTTTTGTAATTTTGCATAGAATTAAGATAAGCTCTGTCGTAGGTTGGATGCATACCAGATGTTCAGCACACTCACCTCGCTCTTCTGTTCCGCAGTCACTCAAACACCTTGCCCTTTTTCCACTTTGAAATCCTCCAGTACTGACAAAACTTAATTCCCCCGCATAGCGTACATAGTTTCATCCGTAACTTGAAATTCTTGAGAAGATGCAGGATACCTTTTCCCTTTCTTTCTCGTTAGTGAGTCTTTCGTGGCAAATACTCGTACGTCATCACTTTCCTATTATGCTAGTTTACCATAACCTAAGATCGATGTTCCGCCGCCGAGCTTTGTGGTATGTAGAACTGTGTTACCGAATCAGTCGAGTCATCCAGGTACAAAGTGCGTATCCTCTGATGTAGCATAATAAAACTTGTGTTATTTATACGCTTCTGTCTTTCACCTAGTACAAGTTTAAGTTTATTGTATGATCTTTATATGCGTATAGATTCTCTCTCTCTCTCTCTCTCTCTCTCTCTCTCTCTCTCTCTCTCTCTCTCTCTCTCTCTCTCTCAAGCAGTGTACTGTAAGAAAGCCATAGGAAGACCGGTATAGTCACATTATTAATGAGAATATTTCATACTTCTCCCTGCAACGAGGTGTGTGTGTGTGTGTGTGTGTGTGTGTGGTCATCTAGGCTAACCACAGTTACGTACACAGAGATGAAAGAATGCTGTGTATGTGTTGTATTTTTCCTCTCTTAAATCCTCAGCGGTGCACCGGTGGATTCTTTAGAAGACTGTTGATATAAAGTATGAATCTGGCAGGACAAGTCTTGGCGAGAGCAACGAACTCCTCCAACTTCCAGATGTGTTGCGTTTAACCAATACTAATACAGATTCTACATTACTGTTGTTATTGCTCTTACTACTACTATTACTACTACTACTACTACTACTACTACTACTACTACTACTACTACTACTACTACTACTCTAATAAGTGCTTGCAGAACATCACCACTTCCTCCCATCACTTTCCCTTGCAGGAGAAAAAATAAAGAAAGGCATGTACCAGTAGGAATTTCAAATAACGATAAGGCCTGCGTCCATTACAGGTAAAATGCACGTAGCAGATAAGTGATAAACAAAGAGGCAGTGAAAGGGGGCACACCACTGTAGGTTTCTCCCTTCAATTAGCTTCGTACATCCTGGAGAGGGCGTGAGTGAGGCGAAGGGAGGAGGAGTCCTGAGGAGGGAGTGAGAGGGGTGGGGTGGGTCGATCTCCTTGTGGGTCAGGCGGTCACAGCGCGCCCCGCCGGTCCTTCCCCTCCGCTGGCTGCTAGGTCCGCGACAAGGCACGACCCACACCTACGGAACTCCCTTCAACACACACACACACACACATACACACACAGGAGAGAGAGAGAGAGAGAGAGAGAGAGAGAGAGAGAGAGAGAGAGAGAGAGAGAGAGAGAGAGAGAGAGAGAGAGAGAGAGAGAGAGAGAGAGAGAGAGAGCAATTGTCTTCAGGATGAGTCAAGATCTAATCGAGGTAATGTTGCTCAGTGCTTACTTAGGCCATCTGTGTCTGTTGTCAGTGGCAGTACACAGCAGGTAGTACGTACTTGTAGCTGATTAATAACATGATACTCATTAACTTATTTATCTTTTTAATGAGCTGGCGGTGATCGATGGTACACAGGTTGCGGGGATTTTTATTTATTTATCTATTTTTTTTACTCTCAGTCTTGTTTTTGCAAGTACTTCGTGGAATTGAGGGGGAAGTTACTGACACGTCAACTTCATTCCATTACTTCTTACTCGCGATACAGTGTCCGATACGCAGTCGTACCGTAACCTTATATTGGTTTTCGTAGTAAAAAAAAAGTTTCATATTCCTCATGTAATGCTTTTTTTTGGGGGGGGATGTTCACCGATTTCTTTTTATGAGCATATATGTATTGCAGTGGTGCCGGTCATTCCTCAAGTGACCTTTGCATTACATCTAATGAATACAGAGCTGTAAAAAGAATCTGCAACATCATACAAAGAGAGAGAGAGAGAGAGAGAGAGAGAGAGAGAGAGAGAGAGAGAGAGAGAGAGAGAGAGAGAGAGAGAGAGAGAGATAAGCTCATCATTTACCAAGATGGGTTGATATTCCCTCTCCGTAAACTTGTAAGAAGGCGGAAAAGGGGGAAATCAGACTGCTGCAGCGTTTATCAGTTCTCGGTAGGAGAGACAACTCTCTCTCATAACCCTAACAGAGTTACATGGTTCTCGTTACCTTAACTTTTATCCTTATTACTATTTTTTTTTTTATTTCACATGAGTGCATCAACAGAGTGGACAGAAAGGGGATGGTACTCGTGAAAGACATACAAGAGGGGCTGTGAAAAAGATGTAAGACAAGTTATTTTAGACAGAACAGAGGTAGATGTTGCGTGGATGGGTCATCTCTTACAAGTATGAAAAAACTTACTTCATGAAGCGGACGAGGCAGCTGTACAGAGCAAGCAGCAGAGTGGAGAGAGAAAAAAAAAAAAGAATGGAGATGATCGGGTCATAATCTAAGAGAGAGAGAGAGAGAGAGAGAGAGAGAGAGAGAGAGAGAGAGAGAGAGAGAGAGAGAGAGAGAGAGATAACATTTATACTACGAATGAGCTATACATTGGCAGGAAAAGCGATCCAGTAGTTGCTTATGTATAGTTTAGACTGTTCTTCATTGAATGCATACATAACTTAAACTTCATCTTTATTGAAATTAAGAAACCAGAATTAAACTGAGCATTCCAAGTGGATGGGAGATCTGGCAAGAAAAACTTATAACAGTGCTGCACTAAATCCCTCCAAAAGTGATAGCTTTAGCTTATAACACTATGCATGAGCAGTGCTAGGGGTTTTGGTCACAAAGTTTTCTTGCTCTCTGTTTGGGAATAGATCATTCATAAAGTTAACGCACCGCAATAGTCGGGTTCTATAGTGCAATTGAGGAATAAGTTTAAGGGTGAAATATTAAATTGGATAATCTAATAACAAGATAGTAGATGAAATAATAAGTTGGACAATGTTTTGATAATATAGTAATAAATTGGAAAATTACATAGTAAATTTGATAATTAAATAATAAGTAGAGGCAAAGAAATATTAGTTTAAAAAAATAATAAGTTGGAGAATGAAATAAAAGTTAGCAAATAAAAGGACATGTTAAGATATCAAATTGCACGTTAGAAGATAATAAATAACATGAGGAATGAAATAATAGCGGTGCCTGCATCTGCAACACTCTCATCACATGACGCATCGAGCTTCCTTGACGAGTTTCGTGATGGAATGTACAGTTTTGTGGGCACGTCAAGATTCTGGCAGCTGCTTGCGCTAGAATGCATTTCTCCCTCACCCTGACCTCTCTCTTTTTTTCTTTTTTTTTTCGCTATACTGAAGATTCAATGCTCACAATTGCAAAGATCTGATAATCTTATTCTGGTGCCATCTTCAGACTTAAAGATAAAATGGTTACGTTTTCCTCTACTTTATTCACCTAAATACTGAATAAAATGATCCTTCAACAAAGTTGTAGATATTTTTTTTTCAATTTCTGATAAATTTTGGGAAGCTAAGGACAATTCAAAAGAAATCTTACACTTTTCAAGTTTTTTAAAGCTTACAGTACAAGTTTTTCTTATGAAAGAATATCTTAATACAAAAAAAATAATGAAAATATTGCCATAAGTGTTAAGTTACAGGTAATTCAAGCTTCATATGTCAATCTTGAAATTATTCTTAAAAGTTTGTGTAAATATTAATATCAACTTAATGTGAAATAAGATTTATTGATATAGAATACACATGAAAGAAAGACACACACACACACACACACACACACACACACACACACACACACACACACACACACACACACACACACACACACACACACACACACACACACACACAAAGAGAGAGAGAGAGAGAGAGAGAGAGAGAGAGAGAGAGAGAGAGAGAGAGAGAGAGAGAGAGAGAGAGAGAGAGAACTTTGGGTAACGGGGCACGAGAATAAAGAGGTAAATGAAAGGGTGCAGACAAAGAGTGTTTAAAAGTGAGCGAGAAGTCTGTATGTCTGTGTCTGTCTGTCTGTCTGTCTGTCTGTCTGCCTGTCTGCCTACTTGTGAGTGAGACGCTTGGACGAGAACTGGATGAGAAAATATAGACTGGCAGAGTTTGAGTGGACGAAAAGAGAGAGAGAGAGAGAGAGGAGAGAGAGAGAGAGAGAGAGAGAGAGAGAGAGAGAGAGAGAGAGAGAGAGAGAGAGAGAGAGCACAAAAACAAACATAGATAAAAAAGAAAGAACGTAAAACAGTAGAAAGCTGACTAGAATAGACAAAAATATAGAAAAATACTGAAAGATGATCATTCCAGTGGTGTGTGTGTGTATGTGTGTGTGTGTTTCCCGTTATGGCTGGACTAAGGAGACAACCCGCATCCACCACCCACTCCCAACACTGCCCTCCCTTGCGCCCACAGCCCACTACCCCCCTACCCTTTCCTTCAGCGGTAAGGCAAGAGTGTGGGTGGGGGAGAAGCTGACTGACTGGTTCACTGAGCAGCTGACCTCACCACCACCACCACCACCACCATCACCACCACCACAACCACAACTGCATCCACTCCCTACACAACCAGTACCACCACCACCACCACTACCACAACCACAACTGCATCCACCACCATCACAGCCACCGTCGTCATCAAAAGCAGCGGTCATCACTTATCGTCAATCTATCATCATCACTGTCCTCTTAGTATTGTTGCCATAAACACCACCGCTACTTCTGCTACCAGTACTCTTGCCACACTCCCCTCCTCTTCCTCCTCCTCCTCCTTCCCCCTGCTCCCACGCCATCGCTACCCCCACCATCCCTGCCACTCGTGAACACAGGTACCCTGTTATGGTGAGCAGTTCCTGAAGACATTCATCTCACGTACTCATCTCCAGTACTCCTATCTCCTCTCCCTCTCCTCTTCCCTCCACTCCTCCATCCCAGCCTCCTCCAAGCATCTCATCATTATTATTTTCTTCCTTACTTCGTTTCTTTGCATCTCCCAGTTTCAGCCAATGACAGGAGGGGGAGAAAAAGTGGCTAGTTTTCAAGTCAAGGATCCTTCCATCTCCATCTCTTCCATCACACCCATTTACAGTATCATCATCACCGGCACCTTCATTATCGCCGTCACCATCTTTCAGGATGATAACAATGATAACAATAGTGATGGAAAGCAGTAACCTAGCCAATTAAACAAACAGTCAAATAGGAGGAGGAGGAGGAGGAGGAGGAGGAGGAGGAGGAGAAGAAGAAGAAGAAGAAGAGGAAGAAGAAGAAGAAGAAGAAGAAGAAGAAGAAGAAGAAGAAGAAGAAGAAGAAGAAGAAGAAGAAGAAGAGGAAGAAGGCAAATGGGGATAAAAATGGGAATGTTGGACGGTATAAGTAGACCCAAGGGAGTCTGAGACACTGCATCTATAACTTCCTTCAGCAGCAGCAACAACAGCAGCAGGAAATAAAAAAAAAGGAAAAGAATGCCATTATATTTTCTATTACAAGGTGATTTCAGTGAGATGAAGCCACAAAAAAATTACATGCCAGGATGATACAGTTCATGTACTACTTATTACTGGTGCGTTAACCTTTTCCTCGCTCGCCAAAGATACACGTAGGCTTTTTTCTCCTGAAGGTCAAAATCTGTTTTCTTTTCGTCCAGACATTGTTTCCCGCCACGGGTGACCACTTCGACGGAGCGCAATGCGACCTGAGAAACGGTGACGATTTTGCTTCGGTAAAATACATCAGGGGAGAAGTAGAGGAGGAGGAGGAGGAGGAGGAGAGAAAAGTAATGTTAATGAGACAATGATATAAAGTTAAAATATTTAGAAATAATTCTAGGAAAGAAAAAAATCTCTCTCTCTCTCTCTCTCTCTCTCTCTCTCTCTCTCTCTCTCTCTCTCTCTCTCTCTCTCTCTCTCTCTCTCTCTCTCTCTCTCTCAACCCTAAAGAGAAAACAGTACAGAATAATTTCACTAGCACTTAAAAATCTTGTAGGTAAAAAGATGATGAAGATGATGTCTGGTGGTGAGGAAATGTCACGGACATGGTGCGTAAGGTGGCGCTGTGGACACGACGTTACGCAGACTGGAAGAGGAACACTCGGGTATTGTTATGGAAAGTTGAACGAAGGCTAAACCACACAGTCAAATTATTTCAGAGGATTACAACTTTTATCTCTAAAGGATAAATAAATCATTCCAAATGCGTAGTAATAGTAATAGTAGTAGTAGTAGTAGTAGTAGTAGTAGTAGTAGTAGTAGTAGTAGTAGTAGCAGCAGCAGCAGCAGCAGCAGCAGCAGCAGCAGCAGTAGTAGTAGTAGTAGTGTAGTAGTAGTGGTAGTAGTAGTAGTAGTAGTAGTAGTAATAGTAGTAGTGCCAACGCCACCATCAACACTACCGCTACCATAAATAAAAACAACAACAGCAACATCATCATCATCATCATCATCATCAACAACAACAACAACAACAACAACAACAACAACAACAACAACAACAACAACAACAACAACAACAATAACAGCGGCAGTAAACTGACACTAAAAGCTTAGTTATTCCTAATAGCTGACATTATCCTTGTCATTTGCTCATTAAACCACTATCCTCGTTTCTCCGTTCCTCTCCTGGTCACAGTACAGCGGGAGAAAGCGTTCGAGAGCTGAGCCATGAGAAGAGGACGGGTGAGATACAGGGAGGTAAGGGTTGGGAAAGCTGAGGAGAAAGGGCACGAGGGAAGCAAAGAAATAGGGAGGTAGAGGTAGAGAGAGTGTGTGGATGCATGTGGGTGTGGGGGGGGGGAAGAGTACTCGTAGGTTAGAGCAGGAGGGTACAGGTCAAACCAAACTAAGACAATAAAATATATAAAGATTTCCGGAGATGCCACTAGAGGGTCAAATAGCACTGTGATGTCAACCCACTAGGCAGATCCCGCTGCGCACCAGCCACACGGACCGGTGACGTAAAGCGCTGAATTTAGTCAGACAAAATTAGTCGTAAGGACGCGAGGCTGTTTCAAGGCCATCTGAGACTAGCCCAGCTTAAGATTTAAGTCACGTAGAGGATCGTGGCTCGCGTGGACAACGTAAGCTAAGTCAACCGCAAAGATTCCTGAGTTCGAGCACCTTGACAAGCTTTTTTCCCCCTCCTTTCTCCTTTTCCTTTCGATTCCCAAAGCTTTTCTCTCTCTCTCTCTCTCTCTCTCTCTCTCTCTCTCTCTCTCTCTTGGCTAACGAGTCAAATATAAGCAGAGAAAAGTCCCTGACAACAGAAAAGCAAATTTCTGTAAACTCAAATCATTGCTTAGCCAAATCGACTGGAGTCATCTACTTACCACCACAGATATTAATGCTCAATGGAAAATTTTCATGGATAAATACTTAAACGCAGTGCAAGAATGCGTACCCATGAAAAATCGTCGTCCCACTATAAAAAGCGTTAAGCCTAAGTGGTGGAACACAAATAGCTGAATGCTTGCGCGCCAAGAGGGATGCCCATAACAGATTAAAATCCTTCACTAATAATGAAGAACACACTAAATTCGTTGAGCTAAGACGTAAAGCAAAGAGGTTAATCAAACACAGCAAAAGGTCCACCGAGTTATATGTTGCGAACCCAAAGGAATTTTATAGCTTTATCAGGCAAAAGAGAGTGATTATTTCAACTATTGAACCCATAATTGACATAAATGAAGATTACACCAACAACGAGGAGCAAATTAGTAACATTCTAAACATTTTCTTGGCCTCAGTATTTACAGCGGAAGACCTCAGCGACATCCCTACGGTGCCAGCAGTCCAAATTAATAACAATGACGTCCTAAACAGCATCAATATAACGGAAAGTGAGGTGTCAAAATGCATCAATAAACTTGAAGTTAGCAAGTCACCCGGGCCTGACACGATCTCACCCAGCTTCTTAAAAGAAGCGAGATCCGAATTAGTTAAAGCACTAACCACATTGTTCAATAAATCCTTGCAGTCTGGTACAATGCCTGATGAATGGAAGGTTGATAACGTAACTCTGATTTTCAAAAAATGCAGTAAATCTTTACCGTGTAATTACCGGCCAATTAGTTTAACCTCAGTCGTATGCATAATGCTTGAAAGCTAATAAGAGATAAACTCGTTAATCACTTGGAAGAAAGCAACTTCCTTTAAAAGTACTCAACACGGCTTCCGCAACAAACGCTTTTGTTTGACGAATCTCTTAAACTTCTTCTATGATATTCTGAACCAGTATGACGAGAGTAAAGCGGTAGATATAATATATCTTGATTTTCAAAAGACCTTTGACAAAGTCCCCCTCAAACATTTACTGATTAAACTAAAATCACACGGTATCCAAGGCAACGTGTTGTGATGGGTTGAAAACTGGCTAAACAACAGTAAATAAAGAGTAGTAATAAATGGAAAAGCATCCAAGTGGACTAACAGCGGGGTACCACAGGGATCAGTCTTGGGACCTGTTCTCTGCTTTGTTTATATTAACGACATAGATGTGGGTGTTACCAGTATAGTATCGAAGTTTGCTGATGACACCAAAATAGCGAATTCCGTAGTCTCTAACGAACAAGTAATATAAATGAAGAAAAATCTAGATAAACTGACAGGGGGAGCAAACCTGGCAAATGAGTTTTGATGCAGATAAGTGAAAAGTGCTTCATATAGGGTATAGGAACGAGAAAGCAAAGTATATTTTAAATGGTACTCAACTTAAAAGTGTTGACAACGAAACTGATTTAGGAGTGATAATATCGAGTAGCCTAAAACCTGGCCAACAATGTTCAGAAGTCGTAAAGAAAGCGAATAAAGCAATTGGCTTAATCGGCAGATCTTTTGAATATAAATCTAAGGATACAATCCTCACTTTGTGTAACTCTTTACTCCGTCCCCTTTTGGAATATTGCCCCTGTTGCCAGAAAGACATTGATAAATCAGAAAGAGTTCAGAGTAGAGTAACAAAAATAATACCAAGCCTAAGAAACAAATCATACGAAAAGCGTCTTAAAGAATTAAATCTATTCCCATTGACACAAAGAAGACTAAGAGGCGACTTAATACGGGTGTTTAAAATCATCAAAGACATTGATAACATGGAATGCAATAAATATTTCACGATAAATTCTTCGTATTATACGTGAGGAAACGGCTGCAAAATTTTTAGGACATTCTTCAATTCTCACGAATCAAAAAATCATTTTTTTCCAACGAGTAGTAAATCTATGGAATGGGTTTCCTCGAGACGTGATAGACTGCAACACCATTGAGACTTTTAAACGCCGTCTTGATAAAATATCTTGCCTGCAATCCGCGCCTAACAGCGTTTGTTTGTTAGTGATTAACTTCCTTGCCTTCAGGAAATGGGGGCACCTCATTTCATCTGTTTTCTTTCTTTCCTATAAAATTTCCTTCGTTTTTTTTTTTTTTTCTTTCTCTAACCCTGTAAGGTATTTCTTTCCGACCTGTTTTCCTGTACGGTTTATGCCGGAGGGAGTGGAGGGTGGGGAGAGAGCCATCTGCTTTCCTGTCCTTTCCTTCTACTATCAGGTCACGAGGTGACCTGACCTAGGTCAGGTCACCTCGTGAGGACCGCAAGGTCTGTTGTGGCCTGTTTTTCTATGTAACACTCTCTCTCTCTCTCTCTCTCTCTCTCTCTCTCTCTCTCTCTCTCTCTCTCTCTCTCTCTCTCTCTCTCTCTCTCTATCTATCTATCTATCTATCTATCTATCTATCTCTCCTGGAACACTCAATTATATACACTGTCTCCATACGAGCAACTACAATAACAATCTTGCGAGTGAGTGTGAGCAGGAACGGCAGGGTTGTGGGAGAGACATGAAGGTGATAGGAGGTTGGAAAACGGTATGGATTAAGAAGACAGCGTCAGGACGATGAGAGGATGTCTGGAATGCCGGTGGAGTATGGAAGAAAAGGAATAATGAATATGGGTAGATTCATGGTAAGATAAGAGGATGGAGGTGAACCGGTTACGGGGAAGATGTCATGTAGCGGTGGTAGTGGTGGTGGTGTATGGGTTAGATGACGACGCGAGGCTGCGGGTGTCGAGAAGCTGAGAGTGAAGATGGTGAGGGTGATGAAGTGGCTTGATGATGATCAAGATGATGCACGGCGGTGATGGAAAAAAAGAAGATCTTGGAAAATGTCTTTGTTATATACAATAAAATGCATTTCGTTATAAACACTTAATTTGAAAATTTCAAGAAAATGTAGCTAAGATTTCTGCTTCATCATTCACTTATATTCTTCCTTCCACTTTATTCTTTGTTAGTGCAAAAGGTAAACTTTGAGTACCATGACTATTTTTTTTTCCCGTGTTTGAGGGTGAAAGGTAGCGGTGAAACTGATGGTACAGTGACGGCTCGGAAGTGGGGTGAGTGACGGTGAGGACTTCGTGAGGTGGCTTAAGAGTGGAGGTGGTTGTGGTTGTACCGGGGGTGGTGGGGATGGGAGTAGGAATGATGGTGGTAGAAATGGTGGTGGTGAAGGGGCAGCACGGGTCTAACGGAAAGGCACACCCTGTGGAGCGTGACCCAGAGTGACCCTTCCGCGTCCGGCCGGCCCAAGGAAACAGGGGGCTGGCGGGCCGGCAGGATTGGAGCTCCAGGTAACGTGTTAGGCCACGAGTTTGAATGTGTCGTGTGGCGCTCATCAGAAGTTATTACTGATGAAGAAAGGAGAGAGAAGATAATATGAATGAATTTTCGTGAGATGTTAGTGAGATAGATAGCACGTATATGAGTGCTACATAGGAATGGTTGTGAGGACACTCAGTCCAAGAAGCTTATTATTATTATTATTATTATTATTATTACTATTATTATTATTATTATCATCATCATTATTATTATTATTATTATTATTATTATTATTATTATTATTATTATCTTATATATTACCATTCAGAATTTGTCCCTGTACAAAGTAGGAAAAAATGTACTAAGTATTTTGAGGTCACAAGAAATCACCAAGAACAAAGACAGTGGACGCAAAGGAGCTCAAGACCCTTGTTCACATCAATGACGCAAGGCAGAGAATCTCTTGGTTGTAGGGTAGCGGCGTGGTGGCCGCAGGCTGCAGTCCAGACGGGGTAACGGGGACGTGTCCTGCTTCCCGCCCCTCACCGCCTCTGCAAGCCTCCGCCCTCCCTCTACCTTGCTCTCACTGGGACCTGTAGGATTTGCTGATGGAACAGATCAGCCAAGACGCACCTTTTTATGTAAGCACAATGAGGGATATATATATATATATATATATATATATATATATATATATATATATATATATATATATATATATATATATATATATATATATATATATATATATATATATATATATATATAGTTCCTGAAATGTCTTGACACTCCTCTTTTAAAGTAAAAAGACAGATGAAAGCAAAATGTCCTGGAGTTTATTAGTAGAAAAGATGAAAGAATGAAGATACTGGTCATTTTTCGCATTAGTATTAGATCAGGAGTTCCCAAACTGGGGTACATGTAGCCCCAGTGGTACATTTGCACTTTCAGGGGGTATACAGGGTTTCAAAGAATGACCACTGCTGTACTGTTGTAATCTGCAATCAGATTGGACAATGTTGTGTTTTTTTTTTTTCAGTTTACTCATTTTAGTAAGCAAAACCTTCATCTAAATTATATTCACTGTTGTGGAACTAACCGTGGTTGTAATCTGTGCTGGGCCTGAAAGAATCAGACACGGGACGTAATGATCATTATAGATAATTATAAGAAAGATATGTGTATGATGGATTAAGATATTTTTTGAATTACTTGAGTTTAGTTTATTTAAGTTGTCACCTTTAAGATTCCTATGCAGTCTACTCATACAAATGTCATGATAGAATAATATCAAAATATTACAATTCCATCTTTTTTATCATTAATCTAATTAACTGTGGGTACATATGAGCCCATAAAAATGCCCAAGGGGTACAGAGGAACAAAAAGGTTGGGAACCCCCTGTATTAGATGAACAGAATTAGATGAGAGAAGGTAAAAATAACATCGTGCAGCAAGGCCACAGGTTGAGGGAAGCCTTGCAGTTCGCAATATTGAAGAACATTAAACATGAAAATAGCAAGATTCACTGAAGCGGCGTACTGTGAGAGACTTACGTTAGTGGAGGCGAACTGATAAAACGAAAATTTTGTGACTCATCTCTGTCTAAAATAGCTGTAGCTACTGAGCAAATCCCTCCCTTGCCCCTACCCAACACACACACACACACACACACACACACACACACACACGTAAAACGCACTCCAAAAAGGTCATACGAATCAGTATCTGGGTAGAAAGAAGCACTAACGAAAACGTCACAAAAATCCCACCTTCCTTAACTGAAAAAAAAAAAAAAAGTAGCCTCAGACACTTGTATCTCCGTGAGGAAGAGGTGAGGCTTAAGGAAGGTAGGGTTATGTTCCACATGGTAGAAATAAGATCCGAGATCCCCAGTGTTGCAGAAGTTGAAACAGAGAAAGCTGGAGGAAGTATCAGGACATCTTACGTCAACACTGTGACTGAAGCGACCTGGAGACATTTCTTGTTCCCTTCTCTGACAGGGACTCCAAAACTTTTACTTTAATTTAATTTCTAGTTTTCGATTATGTAAATGTATGTATGTAATATAATGATAGTGTGAATGTCCTGTAGAAGATATATTAGAACTGTTGAAACACAGAAGAAAACAGTAAGAAAGGACATGGATAGTGTAGCGTGCAACGTATTCTCGTCTCCGCATGTACTTCCTTGGCAGCAAATTGCATGCTTAGTAGCATGTCTCTACTTCTGCCTCGCGGGGTGAGTGGCCTTGTCCTGTCGACGTCACGCTAAGCCCACGTTGTGCCTCACGTGGACCAGACGGTGGACTAAGAGCCACGTCATAAGATATTCCAGACATTAAAAACTGCAGTGGTCATAATATGCATCATGTGTTCATTACAAGATGTCTAAAGAAGAATAGCCTTATCATTATTTCTTATGCATTTAAAATATCGTGCATTACACACACTTCACCATTCGGAGATAAGCTTGATTCTCGTTACCAAATTATAAAACATGCCATGTGAATATTTTGACTTATAATAAAATATATGATAACTCCCATGTGGCATACAAACCAGGCGCCTCTGTCTCTGAACCAGCTTACCATGACTCGGTCAGCCGGTTGAGGATCCAACAAGAAAAAAAAAAAAAAGAAATCTTGGCATAGCGTTCAATGAAGACGCTCAACTTCCGTAAATATGGCAATTTAAGTGTAATCATTCACTGCGCGTCTATCATAAGCCTCACTCTCATTGCAGGGTCCCGCCACCCTCTAAGGCAACCAGAGCAAGAGAAAAAAGGGGATCTGAAATTCCTAAGAGGAAAGAAAGTCCAGGGAGACCAAGAACACAGAGGTCACCGACCTTAAGCTCGTACGTACAATCTGGAAAAGAATAAGGGCACAAACCTCCACTGCCCTGCCGACAGCGGGGTGAAAGGTGGAAGCCAACTCCTCCATGGCAACTCTTCGGCCACCTTCAGTTCAGATAACCGCTTCCGATATCTTCAAGCACAGCATGCGCCGACCCCGAGTTCCGGGGGTGAACGAACGTCCTTCAGCCGTAGGAAAACGTGAGAGTCAGCCACAAAAGTCTTCGTTCAGAAATATTTCTTGCTGGGCGCCGTGAATCGTTCATGGAGAGAAAATTAATCTGATGACATAGTACTGAAAGCAGAACTTAACATTAAACAATCATACTCATTCAAATATTGGAAAAAAAAATACAATAGCGTGATAAACATTGTGACATTAGTATATAATCTGAACGCAACACACAGGGATGAGAGAACAATAAGTGCCAGATTCTTCCTGTTTTATTTTCTCACGTCATTCTTTAAAATCACGAATGTCTGCATGTCAACTTGAACCTCAGAGTTGAGTCCGTGATATTCCTCGAGGACGCAACCGATAAAAAGTACCGTGAGTTAAGCAGCAAAGTGACGGACTAGTTGAGCGTCCTGCTGAGTGTTGCAACCACAGGGAACTAGGCCACTACGGAGTACAGGGTGGCGCAGCAGTTGTGGGGTGCGGCTCTCACCATACAAGTCGACTTCATATAATGACACCGTGCCAGGCTCTCGCGTCCCTCGCCCCACCTGCTTCACTGTGTCGCAGTCCAGGACACTTGTATTACTTACACCCTTTACTCCTATTGTTTTGATTCACATTGATTGGCAATACTATGAGTTGCAGGTTCATTATTCTTCTTTATTTTTTTCATTCTATCTTTATTTATTCTCTTTTCTTATCTATTTCCTTATATCTTAGTTTATACAAGAAAAAAAATTATGTATATATATATATATATATATATATATATATATATATATATATATATATATATATATATATATATATATATATATATATATATATATAGTGTTTATCATTCAATCCATTCCTTCTTCAGTTCGTTGCATCTGTGATCCAGTGAAGATCTAGATCAGCGTTACGCGTTATGTTAAAATAATGAGCGGTAAAGATGTTCTAAGAAATTCTACAGCATTGTACGTGGCGATGAGGCATAAGGATTCCTAATCTTAAGCAATCAAGGAATCCTGTAATAGCCGTAATTTACGACGAAGTAACTCAGTCTTTAGAAAACTTTCATGTATCATTTCCGAGTCGCAAAGTTCTTGAGACAGTGGTAACACGTAGGAATGATAATCAAGTCCTGTTAAATTTAAGTTAGCGGAAGTTTGGAGAGAGAGAGAGAGAGAGAGAGAGAGAGAGAGAGAGAGAGAGAGAGAGAGAGAGAGAGAGAGAGAGAGAGAGAGAGATCTGCTTCTGGTCTAAGTAAATCTAGTACGGAGATGACACATAAAACTGTCAAGTCAAAACTGTCTCTTGGAATTAGAAAATTATGCAAAAGGAGACGTGAGAATTGCAAGAGCCTTGGAGGAGAAGGGATGGTTGGTGGCTTGGCGAGTGTTCGTGGAGGTCCTGTGGACGGGAAGGAGGGCAGGCAGGACTGACCCAGGAGCTACATGACTGGCCGGGTGAAC
>NC_087154.1:27894526-27912026 GCF_035594125.1 Scylla paramamosain
ATACTGTGCCAGCGACCTTCAGATACATTCCTCAGTTAGCAATGACTCAAATTCCTACCACGACCTCGAAAGCTCATTCCCATCATTACAAGATGAAAATTCCTCCCGTCCACACTTTCTCTAGCGAAGTCATCACGGTGCGTGGGACCGTGTTCCCCAAAAAGACATAGCCACCTCGTGAAGCTATGGTATGTTCGGCTAGCTACGACTGACACCCAAGAGAAAGTACATATGTTAACCAGAGAGAGAGAGAGAGAGAGAGAGAGAGAGAGAGAGAGAGAGAGAGAGAGTAGCAATCCAGCTTATCTTCCGCTAAATACTCGCAGCAGCCTAATTAATGTTTTTTGCCACGACCTTCCTGTTTTCTTAGTTCTCTTAGCGCATCATATGATCCCGCTGTCGAGGCGCCATTGAATCAGTCAGTCATTCGTCTCTTGCATCATCCTGCCTTTAAGACCATTCACCCATAGTAACCAAGGGAAGAAAATAAAGACATTCTTTTAATTTCCAGATGGTCGAGGTCGCTCTTGGATGCAGTGAAAAACATGTTATCTGGATGCTACTTTGTTACTTGAGCTAGATGATGTTTTTATTAATTAATTTACTAGGGTCACAAGATGATCTGCCACTCAAGTTTTAGCCATATGACTTGGGCACCTTTGATTAGGTTAAACACAGATGGAGTATTAGCCTACACCTACAATACATGTTACCCTCAACAGTGATGCTGGCGGTTATGGAAGGGAAGAGCAAACAAATGTATGCTAAATAACATGTTCTGTGTTATGAGAGTTGGAGTGAACTAGTTAGTAGTGTCTTAAGTTCCGGTGCTATAAAGGTTAAGTGAATGAGGGGAGTGTAGTGTAATCTCCAGCTGTGCCGCCTCAGAAGGTCCTATGAGGCTGGCGGTGAGAGACTAATATGAGGCATGTAAAACACTAAGGAAACTAAGTTTATTAAAATAGAGATTAAGGAAACTGAATTCATTATAGTAGTTAATTGCAGTAGTGAAGTTGTGTGAGAAGGACTAGCTGTGGAGAGCTTAGTTGTAGAAAGATAGTGAGGGTCGTGTTTTTTTTTTTTTTTTATGTAGGAAGGACACTGGCCAAGGGCAACAAAAATCTAATAAAAAAAGTGCCCACTGAAATGCCAGTCCCATAAAAGGGTCAAAGCAGTGGTCAAAAATTGATGGATAAGTGTCTTGAAACCTCCCTCTTGAAGGAATTCAAGTCATAGGAAAGTGGAAATACAGAAGCAGGCAGGGAGTTCCAGAGTTTACCAGAGAAAGGGATGAATGATTGAGAATACTGGTTAACTCTTGCGTTAGAGAGGTGGACAGAATAGGGGTGAAAGAAAGTCTTGTGCAGCGAGGCCGCGGAAGGAGTGGAGGCATGCAGTTAGCAAGATCAGAAGAGCAGTTAGCATGAAAATAGCGGTAGAAGACAGCTAGATATGCAACATTGGGGCGGTGAGAGAGAGGCTGAAGACAGTCAGTTAGAGGAGAGGAGTTGATGAGACGAAAAGATTTTGATCCCACTCTGTCTAGAAGAGCAGTATGAGTGGAACCCCCCCCCAGACATGTGAAGCATACTCCACACATGGACGGATAAGGCCCTTGTACAGAGTTAGCAGGGGGTGAAAAAAACTGGCGGAGACGTCTCAGAATACCTAACTTCATAGAAGCTGTTTTAGCTAGAGATGAGATGTGAAGTTTCCAGTTCAGATTATAAGTAAAGGACAGACCGAGGATGTTCAGTGTAGAAGAGGGGGACAGTTGAGTGTCATTGAAGAAGAGGGGATAGTTGTCTGGAAGGTTGTGTCGAGTTGATAGATGGAGGAATTGAGTTTTTGAGGCACTGAACAATACCAAGTTTGCTCTTCCCCAATCAGAAATATTAGAAAGATCAGAAGTCAGGCGTTCTGTGGCTTCCCTGCGTGATATGTTTACCTCCTGAAGGGTTGGACGTCTATGAAAAGACGTGGAAAAGTGCAGGGTGGTATCATCAGCGTAAGAGTGGAAAGGACAAGAAGTTTGGTTTAGAAGATCATTAATGAATAATAAGAAGAGAGTGGGTGACAGGACAAAACCCTGAGGAACACCACTGTTAATAGACTATTACGTGGTAAAGTTGATGATATGGCGTGTAGGGTAGATAAAACACATGGGTCACCCAGGAACTATCGCTGACCTAAGGGTAAGATGGGCAGGCACGAGGCGCCGAGGGCCAGCAGGGACGAAACCTGGAGGGGCAGATTCCTTTGTACCGCCACCGAGTTAGGGTGTGACTACTCCAGGAGAGATCGGACCACTACAATACAGACGCAGGTGTTGGTTGGTGACAGGCTTCCTTAGACCCCAAACACGTGAGTTCCACATCTGTATTACGAGGGGTCGATTGCTCTAATTAGCATAATCCATGATTAGTGATGCACTATGTTGATACAGTATGTAATGGTTTTGATACAGTATGTAATAGTTAGTAGTGCTACGCACGTCTTATGTTTATCATATATGTCTTCAGGTTTGACCGAATGCAATAAACGATTCGCGTCACCGTGTGGGTCTAAAATCCTTTAGCTGCCTCCGGGCAGCTACACATGTGCTGTACTGTGTGTTTGTGTGTGTGTGATTCAACTAAGGTCGTCTGCTGGTCACCCAGCCAGCCGTACCCCTACAGAAAGAGCTTAGTGACCGATCTTCGGGTAGGACTGAGACCACTGACACACCACACACCGGGACAACGAGGCCACATCCCCTCGGGTTACATCCCGCACCTACTTGCTGCTAGGTGAACAGGGGCTACATATGAAGAGGTTCACCCATTTGTCAAATGGTTCGTTTTACAAGATCATGGATAAATAATAGGAAGAGAGTGGGTGACACGACAAGAACCCTGAGGAACAACACTGTTAGTAGACTTCGGAGAACAGTGACCATCTACCATAGCAGCAACAGAACGGTCAAAATTTCAAAAAGGTCTTTAGCTTTCTTGGGTGCACTCCATGCTGTTTTTTTTTTTCTTCATTGCGTGCACTTTATGGTCACGACAGATCACTGAGGTCTGCTGAGCCATGATGAGTTAGTTCCGAGTAGTAGTAGTAGTAGTTCACCTCAAAATAATTACGTCACGGTTACTTCACTCATTGTGTACAGTCAGTAATGTACATATTTTATTGTAGATATCGGCATTTATCTTTATTTGTTTATTTATAAATTTTAAATGCTTACATGAATTACTTATTGACGAAAAGCATTAAGGGGATTTGTTTTAAAGGGTTGCCTACCATAACTGAACGGTTGATATGTCCATGAATGTTATTCTGGGTGTACAAGAAAATATTCAATCCCTCTACGTATTTTCAGATATAACCACTCTCTCTCTCTCTCTCTCTCTCTCTCTCTCTCTCTCTCTCTCTCTCTCTCTGTGTGTGTGTGTGTGTGTGTGTGTGTGTTCCTGCACGTGATAGAACAAAAAAACGGAAAAATCCAGGAACACTATTGTATGATTTATTAATGTTTGGAGCTTAGCTCGACTGACTCTTAAAAGATAGCAAATCAACTTGTCAAAGAAAAAAAAATTAGGTTTAGCCTGCAATGCCCCTAAAACCTCAAAAAGAACAGGAATTAGGTTTAGGACGAGATTAAGATAATGGAACTATTGCATATTTGCCAGTTCAACAAATCAATCTAATTTCCACGTACAATTCAGAAGCTCACTTTTTGACACCCAGTGTGTAAAATGGGGGACTGGAGTGCAAGGAAGCATCCGTAGTGTGGTACTGGAATTACTGGCTGGATAGCTGGTGAATGTGCCTATCCTGTCTTCTATAAGGGATGCAAGTGCACGACTGCATCAGTTTGTGGTCTTAGAAACAAGTTGAAAGTGCTGATGGTGTGCGTATGAGTGTATAGTGCTTTGTCTGGGCCACTCGGTGAGGCTGGAATACGTACAGTACATTCTTCACGAGTGCCTAGGATAGAAATAAATGCTGACGACGTGCGTGAAAACAGCAGTGTTACGTTCTTCATAATTATGTTATTGTATATGAAAATAGCGCAGGCAAATACTTACATTTATCCTCCGTGTGCCTGGAATACTGAGGCGGCGAGACAAGGTGCAGGGGAAGATTACCACCTTGAAAGAATTGATATTCCGAGAGATCTGTGGTTACTGGTTAGTGGTTATCAAGGTGACAAAATTTCCGGAGACTGGGTGCCGAAGCCTTGTAAAACATTTGAGGATCTGTTGGAAGCACTTCATAACTGGTGAGTACCATGTTCCGTCTTGGTGGAAAAAAACAAATCTTTTTTTTTTTTTTCCTAAAGCTGATTTTTTTTTTTTGAGGGACGCTGGCCAAAGGCAACAAAAATCTAATTAAAAAAAAAAAAGCCCACTGAAATACCAGTCCCATAAAAGGGTCCCAAGAGGTAGTCAAAAATTGAAGAATAAGTGTCTTGAAACCTCCCTCTTGAAGGAATTCAAGTCATCAAGTCATAGGAAGGTGGAAATACAGAAGCAGGAAGGGAGTTCTAGAGTTTACCAGAGAAAGGGATGAATGGTTGAAAATACTGGTTAACTCTTGCATTAGAGAGGTGGACAGAATAGGGGTGAGAGAAAGGAGTCTTGTGCATCGAGGCCATGGGAGGAGGGGAGGCATGCAGTTAGCAAGATCAGAAGAGCAGTTAGCATGAAAATAGTGGTAGAAGACAGCAAGAGGTGCAACATTGTGGCGATGAGAGAAAGGCTGAAGACAGTCAGTTAGAGGAGAGGAGTTGATGAGACGAGAAGCTTTTGATTCCACCCTGTCTAGAAGAGCAGTATGAGTGGAACCCCCTCAGACATGTGAGGCATACTCCATACATGGATAGATAACGCCTTTGTATAGAGCTGGCAGCTGTGGGGGGTGAGAAAAATTGGCAGAGATGACCCAGAATGTCTAGGTTCATAGAAGCTGTTTTAGCTAGGGATGAGATGTGAAGTTTCCAGTTCAGATTATAAGTAAAGGACAGATTGAGGATGTTCAGTGTAGAAGAGGGGAACAGTTAAGTGTCAATGAAGAAGAGGGGATAGTTGTCTGGAAGGTTGTGTTGAGTTGACAGATGGAGGAACTGAGTTTTTGAGGCATTAAACAATACCAAGTTTGCTCTGCCCCAATCAGAAATTTTAGAAAGATCGGAAGTCAGGCGTTCTGTGGCTTCCCTGCGTGAAATGTTTACTTCCTTAAGGGTTGGACGTCTATGAAAAGATGTGAAAAAGTGCAGGGTGGCAACATCAGCGTAGGAGAGGCTAGGACAAGAAGTTTGGTTTAGAAGGTCATTGATGAATAATAAGAAGAGAGTGGGTGACAGGACAGAACCCTGAGGAACACCACTGTTAATAGATTTAGGAGAAGAACAGTTACTGTCTACCACAGCAGCAATAGAATAGTCAGAAAGAAAACTTGAGATGAAGCCGTCTTGTTACATGTGGAATCTTAGAAGCTTGAGTAAATCTGAATTTCACTGGTAAGGGAAAGCACAAAAAATCCCATACATTACTGATCAAGCAATGACTGCGCCTTCTCTTCAAGTGGGACTGTGGGCAGCTTCTATGTTTGGATCATTACACGACTTTCCTCATCCTCTTACATTAATTGTTTCAAATTTATCAAATCTCCCCTTTTGTGTTTAGAAGGTGGTTCATGTGGGTCCATGAGGCCTCTGACCCATGTGATGTCACATTACTGTCTACCACCATAGTGTCTTAATCCAAGATGTTCTTACTTCTATCATATCGAACTAGAGTATGATCACAACACATTCAGTACATCAAAATACAGAATAATTGATATGTAATCTCAAATAAATCTGAGCTTTGGGAGAAAGGCTCTGTGTTGAGGATCAAATCCAATGTAGGTCTAGTATGTTACTGATAGAGCAATAGGTGCACCCACTCCTTGAGTGGGATTCTAGGGCTTCTACATTTGTTTGGGTGATTACATGAAACTAATGACAAGAAGTGAAGATCCCAGTTCAGTTGCTGTTGCTTTGGGATAGGATTATGGTAAGTCTGACACTTTTCTTTAAACATTTTTTTATGTTTATAATTACTATACAAGAAAATATATTAATGGTATATGGATAGGTAGACAAACAGCACATTATTATTATCTTTCCCCCCAGTGTGGCCTTAACCACCACAGCTGTATCAAGAGGCCACTTCACCCCTATCTGCTGGGGTGACACTCGCCATCTCCCCTCCTTTAGGGACACCAGAACAGGCATTATTGCATCCAAGCGCCTTCTTCAACCCACCACCATTTGCCAACCCACAGCTAAGCACTCCCTGGTTCTCTTGTCTCCTTTTAGGTTATAACAGGCATTGTTTCTCCTTGCCTGGTCACCATTCAGAGCAGGTAAAGCAGGAATTAGGTAGGGTCACCCCTTTCTGGCCTGATGGCTTAAGGCTTCCTTAAACAACCACAGTTTTTCTTTTCTTTTTTTTTTTTTTACTTATTTGTAAAGTAAACTTCTGAAATCACTAACCATTATTTTTTCATCACCCTCCACCCCTTGGTAATGAAACTCGTAATTTGGTTGACTGGTTGTTTTTGTTAGTTACTGGTCATCATCTACATATTTGGCAGTTCTTAATATGTGACTGGGTAAGCCAGCACAACTACATCAGGCAATAGTGGGATGCTGTCTTATTGTGCAGAAAGTAATCAATTATCACCTGTCTCTTACAAATGTTTGACAGCTGTTGTGTGTACACAGATTAGACTGCAGAAAACAAATGGAAGGTTTTGAAAAATAAAGGCTGAATTTATGGTCAGTGCTTGTAACTGACTGGCTGGTGCAGCATCATCAGGTTATCAGCCAGTCTTGATGGTTCAGCAGTTATATCAGGTTTATGAACTATATTAGCCATGAGCTTGTGAAACTTGAGTAAAAAAAAAAAAAAAATGTATTATGGCCTGTCAATGTCAAACATTAGATGGTGCTAGAACAGTAGTATTATTCAAAGATTGGACACAACAAAAGACAAGCCATCATGAGCTTAACAAGTGCATGATGAAAAATACTTTAACATGCTAATTTTCTCTCACAAAATGTGGTTAACACTATAATTTACAGACAACCAGTGATCAGATTTTCTTAAATGCTAATCCTAATCCTAATGCTAAATCCTAATGTCTGAATATTTCATACATTACATTTAGGTACTTCATATAATAACTATAGGATACAATGGGTGAAGTGAAAATTGGTGACAAACTGTATTGCTGTGCCAAAGTGACTGCCCACCACAGATTAATAGGTAGTTGAGCATGTGGACAGGAATATAAAACACATCACACATTCATGGGTCAGCTGAGATGTTGAAAACCTAATCCCATGCTGAATGTTGACCATCACTAATATCTCTTATCAGTCAAATTCTTGACTTCAGAGCATCAGTTTGTCCCTGATCCCATGCTTATAAAAATAATCAGATATAACAGAATTGTGCATTTTGTCAAAGGTCTTAGAAATAAAAAAAAAGATATGTCAACATTTGAGCACTGGTTAAACTAGAAGAGGGACCTAACGGTCCCTCAGGAGATCTAATGGGTCTAAAACCATGCTGGTCTGTGTTGAGCAAGTTGTTACATTGAGCATAATTCTAAAGAAACTTTACTAAGATACCTACATTGCATTATATTGATTGAATTAAAAATCAGAGGAAAATTAATGTACAGCAATGGTTCCAAGTTCAAATAACAAAATTATTGAAAACTTTTCTATTCAAGAGAAATTTGTTGGTCCTATTCAATATATGAGAGATTATTATTAGTGGGGTAATCAATTTCCAACTGGCAACCTTTTAAATAGAGAGAATGAATCACATCTGGTTCTATTACTGGAGAAGGATTACTTTGAAATAAGAGTATAGCCAGTATAGCCAGCTTTCATAATCTGGTAACACACTCCTCTTGTCAGTGAGATATGATGATGAGTTTTGCCAGCTGGATGGTTGGCCAACTTTGGACAATAGGGTGACGGCTCTACAACATGATAGTTCAGTAATATAATACTTGCTGCCAATGTATGTGCATACACTTATACTCAGGGAAATTATGGCAAGAGCCTTTTGAAAGAAACAGAAACTTACAAAGTTGTCTCTGCCAGATTTTTTTCACTCGAATTGCTAGCTCTGTACAGGAGCCTTATCCACTTGTGTATGGGGTAAGCTTCAAACACACATTGGGGGGGTTCCGCTCATACAGCTCTCTTGAACAGGTTGGAATTGAATGCATTTAATGTTGTCTTCAGTCTTTTTGCCACAAGGTTGCATCTCATGCCATCTTCTACCACTACTTTCATGCTAACTGCTCTTTTGATAATGCTAACTTCATGCCTTCCCCCTTCCTGTGGCCTTACAATTTCTCTCACCCCTATTCTATCCATCTCCTTCATGCAAGAGTTAACCAGTCTTTCATCCCTTTTATTGGTAAACTGGAACTCTATACCTGTTTCTGTATTTTCCACTGCCTATGACTTAAACTCTTTCAAGAGGGAAGTTTCAAGAAATCTCTCCTCATAATTTTGGATATTCCTTTTGACTTTACTCACTATGGTCTGGCACTTTCTGTTAGGTTTTTTTTTTTCTAGCCATTTTTTTTCTAGACATTTTTTTTTCCTTTGGCAAGAACTGACTTAGAAAAAAAAGTTACAGGAAGGAATGCATGAGATGGTATTTAAGAAACAAATATAAGAAAAAAAACAAGAAACCATGGGATAAAAGAAAATGATTGATGAGTTGAAGATAATATACACAAATATACTAAACAAGTTAATATTTGGGAAATAAAAAATCTGAAATTGTATGACTAACAGAAACCAAAGTATAAACCAAAAGAAATCCAGATATTTGTAAAGGAAAAGTTGAACATAAGCGAAAGGACAGAAATGGTTAAAAAAAAAAAAAAAAATGGAGGGATGATCATGGTTGATTCTGAAGAGGAATTTGGTGAAGGAAAAGTAGAAGTAATTTGTATACAGATAAAGAAAAAACAGTTATCCAGAAACTGGTTTCTTGTGTCTTTCTTATGACAAATAACTGAACAAGAGAAGAACATGAACATTTTTTAAAATATGAATTAAAGAGCTTGGAATTGGTAATTAAACATGCTAAAAAGGTATCATTGGTTGGAGGTTTTGATTTCAATTATTGTGCTGTTGAGATGAGGTATATTGTAAGACAAGATATATTGTCCACTATGGAAGGAGCAGATTTCAGTTACCTTTATTCGTAGTGTTTACAATTTCTTTTCAATTCATTGGCTTTAAATACAGATAAGTTAGGGGACTTAGATAAGTATTTTGTATAATTATCTCTAACATTTCCTGTTGATGTGGTATTTCTGAGATCAGATGAAATCCATGATTTTATCTTATCTGTCAGCACATAATGCCATTGACTCTATCTAATGTTTGGTGCTTGTAATGGAAGACCTGAGATTTTAATGTTTTCCACTGTGACTTGGAATTCTGATTAGATTTCAATTGATCTTTGTAATATTAATTTTTTGACTGTCATTATGAAGGTCAATTTATTTCTGTATTTTGGGTAATTTTTTTCCATGAGTTGGGAGTAATTTTTTTGTTCCTTTGGTCTTTCTCATCTATGTCTCTCATTGATGCTGTTTTAATGGCTGATATGATGTAGAGGATGATGTCACTTTTAGAAAATACATAAAGTTTCTTTACTGGAATTTTTTTTTTTTTTATATATGAGTAGTAAAGAATTCAGTGAAAAAATATTATATGATTTATTTGCATATTTACTTTTACTTTTGTAGAACATAATTCCAATCTTGTTTGATAAGTTCATTGCAGAATTTTCTAAAGGTGTCTTAGTGTAAATTCTAATCCCTGTACTTTGATGTGCCTTCATTGAGGATATTAAATTCAGATTGAGAAGTTATTTGGGAAAGATCAGATATATCAGTTACAATTATGAGTTTATGGACATTAGATTCTAAGGCCACCTGTGTACTCTGTATGGGGTCTCTCAGAGTTGCAGTATTGTTAGTGAATTTAGATAGGTATTGTGATTAATGGGAATAGAGAGAATCAATATTGTAAGACAGTAAATCTGAGTTGAAATCTCCCTGAACCTTCAAACTTCCTGTCATTTATCAGTGTTAGAATATTCATTAGGCTGCTTAAAAAGGCATTTGTATTGCCACTAATAGGTGGCATATATACGGTAGGTTACACGACAATACACAGCTGTTATAATGTACAACTGCAACAAAACACTGAAACTTTAATAAATATTTAAAAGGAATAATTAACCAAAACTGGCATAAAAAACTTGCCACATGTGCAAGCATTGGAATTTCAGGAAAAATTCAATTGGAATAATGAACCAAAACTGGCAAGACGAACTTGTGCAAGCACTGAAATTTTGATAAAAATTTAATCGGAATAACAAACTAAAAAAAATTCGCAAGACTAACTCACCATCTGTGTGAGCCACTGCTCACCTATCCACTGCTTGTCCCTTCCTTTTTTTCCTCTCCTCTCCTTTCTTTCATCTTGTCTCAAACCTTCCTGTCACCTCCCCTCCCCCTTATCTGTTTGAGATAAGGGACAAGCTGCTCTCTCTCTCTCTCTCTCTCTCTCTCTCTCTCTCTCTCTCTCTCTCTCTCTCTCTCTCTCTCTCTCTCTCTCTCTCTCTCTCTCTCTCTCTCTCTCATTTATTTTATGTCATTTTCACTTTATCCTTTCTCACTCTCTCACTTGTATGTGTAATTCTATTTAATTTTCAATCACTCTCATTCTATTTAGCAATCCTTAGGATTGTTCTTACTTTCACAGAGAGAGAGAGAGAGAGAGAGAGAGAGAGAGAGAGAGAGAGAGGTAAACACACACACACACACACACACACACACATGGGACCAGACGAAGTAAATGGATGGATATTGAAAGAATGTAGAGAGGAATTGGAAGAACCAATATGGGAGATAATTAACAGTTCTTTGAAGGAGGGAAAAGTACCAAAGGAATGGAAGAGAGCAAATATAGTACCGTTATACAAAGGAGGTAATAAAATGGAACCACTGAATTACAGACCAGTCTCACTCACGAGTATTTTAAGTAAACTCTGTGAAATAGTTATTAAAAACAGATGGGTGCAATATCTTGAACAAGAAAATATAATAACAGAAAAACAATTCGGTTTCAGGAAAGAGAGATCTTGCGTAACAAACTTACTGAGCTTTTATACAAGAGTAATAGATAAACTACAAGAGAGAGATGGTTGGGTTGATGCAGTCTATTTAGATCTGAAAAAAGCTTTTGATACAGTTCCACATAAAAGTCTCATATAGAAACTGGAACATCGAGGAGGGCTAAAAGGAAAAATACTTAAGTGGATGAAGGATTATCTCCAAAGTAGGGAAATGAGTACAGTAATCAGAGATAATAAATCAAGTTGGTGCGAAGTAACAAGCGGAGTACCACAAGGGTCTGTGTTGGCACCTATAATGTTTCAGGTCTATATAAATGATATGACGGTGGGTTTAAATAGCTACATTAACATGTTTGCAGATGATGCAAAATTGATGAAAGTAATAAAGAACCAAGAGGATTGTGAGGAACTACAGAGGGATATTGATAGAATTTATGAATGGAGTAAACGATGGAAATTAGAATTCAATATAAAGAAGTGCCATGTAATGGAGATGGGAAGAAGTAAAAGGAGACCTTCATGGGAGTATAAGATGGGAGGA
The DNA here is from genome assembly GCF_035594125.1 of Scylla paramamosain. NCBI lineage: Eukaryota > Metazoa > Arthropoda > Malacostraca > Decapoda > Portunidae > Scylla > Scylla paramamosain. The sequence continues at coordinate 27,906,290 of NC_087154.1, forward strand.
GTCACAATACCAAAGAGCAAAGAAGAAAAAGACTTGGGAGTAATAATTCAAGACACGCTATCACCAGAAAAACACATCAATGGAATATTTGGCTCTACATATAATTTGCTAGCAAATATCAGGGTGGCATTTAATTACCTAGACAAAGAAATGATGAAGAAAATCATAACACACATGATATGCCCCAAACTGGAATACGCAGCAGTGGTATGGTCTCCACACAAGAAGAAAGATATAAGGAAATTGGAAAGAATACAAAGAACAGCTACGAAAATGATACCTGAATTGGAAGACCTAAGTTACGAGGAAAGACTGGAAGAAATTGGATTACCAACACTGCAAGAAAGAAGGGAAAGAGGAGACCTGATAACAATGTTCAAATTAGTAAATGGCAAGGAGAAGATAGACAGAGATGACCTAGTTGTAAAAGTGGAGGAAGGAGATAGACGTACAAGGGGACATATGAAGAAATTAAAGAAGAGTCATTGTTTGGGAGATATTAAGAAATACAGCTTTCCGCATCGAATGGTTGAAATATGGAATAACTTAAAAGAAGAGGTGGTTGCGGCAAAGAGTGTGCACATGTTTAAAGAGAGATTGGACAAATTCGGGTATGGAGACAGGACTAATTGAGCTTTGGCTCAGACCCTGTACTATACAACTAGGTAAATACAACTAGGTAAATACATACACACACACACACACACTGCATAGTGTAATGGTTAGCATGCTCGGCTTACAACCAAGAAGGCCTGGGTTTGAATCCCGGGCGCGGTGAGGCAAATGGGCGAGACTCTTAATGTGTAGCCCCTGTTTGCCTAGCAGCAAGTTGGTATGGAATGTAACCTGAGGGGTTGTGACCTTGCTGTCCCAGTGTGCGGTGAGTTAGTGATCTCAGTCCTACCTGAAGATTGGTCACTATGAGCTCTGAGCTCTTTCCGTAGGGGAATGGCTGGCTGGGTGAATCACACACACACACACACACACACACACACACACACACGTGTTCAATAAACACAGAGAGGATTCACTGTGATTTTCCCTGCCAACATCTGCCTTTGCCTGCCTATCATTGTGTAAGAGCTTGATAAACCCATGAAGCTCCTGGACACTGGGTTCATGTGACTTGGTAAATAAAAAACACAGTGATAATAGCCAATATCCTGACAAGAAGTGACACATGGGTAGTGTTAGTGGCAGGACAGGTAAAATCCTACCGGTTTTGTAACAGTATGTATATTACTCCATGACAGTGAGAAGTTTGGAATGAAAGGTTAATATCAGAAAGGAATTTGCAAAAATTGTAAGAAAATGTGATAACTATAGATAAGGATGGAAGACCGCATGAGTTTGGCTATGCCCAGCAAATTACAAATAAGTACAATAACCTACACACACACACACACACACACACACACACACACACACACACACACACACACACACACACACACACACACACACACACACATGGAAGAGAAGAATAAATATGTACTAATACACAGGGAGGAGAAAAGAAATTATGAAAAGAACATCATAGACAAATAAATGCAAAGACCAACCAAAACTATTTTACCGATATGTCAATGGGAAGAACAAAGTTAGAGTAAATAAACTACTAGTTGATGGAGTGATATATGAAGAGGCAGGAAGGATGGGTGATGTGATGGATAACTGTTTCCAGAAGGTTTTTACAAGAGAGAGTGGTTTTCAGGAGCAGGAGGATGTAGAGATGATTGATGCAGGGTTGAGTGGAATAAATGTTATGGTGCAGGAGGTGAAGAAGATAATGAAGGATCAAGAAGTAAGGAAAGCAACAGGCCCAAATGGAGTATCTAATTGGATTTTAAAGGAGCATAGTCAGCAGTTGGCTTAAAAGATCCACAGAATCATAATACATTCATTAAAAGAGGGAAATAAGGATGTCCCCTCAAACTACAGACCAGTGTCATTAACAAGTGTGGTGGCTAGGTTATGTAAAAGTTATAACAGACAAATGGGTCAGGTATTTGGAATAAAACAGTGTGTTGACAAACAGACAATTTGTTTTTTGAAGAGGAAGATCATTTACTACAAATCTCTTGAATTTCTGTTCATGAGTTATAGACATTGTGCAGGAGAGAGATGGTTAGGCATACTGTATTTATTTGGACCTCAATAAAGCATTTGACAAAGTACTGTAGAGGAGGTTGTTATGGAAGCTGAAGGTGTTTGGAGGATTGCAAGAATGGCTGTTAAAGTGGATGGAGAATTTTGTGGAAGATAGAGAGATGAGAACAATATTTAAAGATCAAAGGTCACCCTGGAAGAAAGTTTGAAGTGGGGTTCCTCAGGGTTCTGTGTTTGCTGTGTACATTAATGATATGCCAGAAGAAATAACCAACTACATTAGCTTATTTGCTGATGATACAAAATTGAGAAAAATAGAAAAAGAGGAAGATTGCATAGCACTTCAATGGGACCTAAACAAGATCTGGAAGTGGAGCCAAAAGTGACAGATGGAATTTAATGCAAAGAAATGCATTGTGATAGAATTTGGCAAGAGTGACAAGAGACAAATGGGAGATTATTCAATGGGGGAATGAGAGAATCAGCAAAAGATCAGAAGAAAGAGACCTTGGTTGTAATTATTACTGATAAGCTGCCATCAGAGAAACACATAAACAAGATTAGAGGTGAAACATATAACCTACTGAGAAACATAAGGACAGCATTTACGTATTTGGATGAAGAAATAAAAAAAAAATTGTTTGTGACCATGATACACCCAAGATTGGAGCATGCAGCTGTGGTATGGTCACCTAGCGCTAAGAAATCTATAAGAAAATTGGAAGGAATACAAAGAGCAGCAACAAAGTTATCTCCAAGTTTGAAGGATCTACTGTAAGAAGAAAGACTTGTTGAAATTGGGTCTTATGGCACTGAAACAAAGAAGAGAGAGAAGTGATATGATCACACTGTACAGAGTGATGGCTGGAATGGAAAACTTAGATAGGAAAGACTTGGTGATGTGGGATACAAGAGGCTCAAGGAGATATGGCAGAAAACTGAAAAAAGATGCTTGTAGAAGAGATGTTAAGAAAAATAGCTTCCCACATAGAATTGTGGAGATCTGGAATGATTTGGACAGAGAAGTCATTGATACAAATACAATAAATGATTTTAAGATGAAGTTAGATGAAAATAGATATGGAGACGTGACAGCATGAGCATCGCTCTTTTCCTGTATGTCACAACTAGGTAAATACAACTAAGTAAACACACACACACACACACACACACACACACACATTATGATTTATCTTGAGCTATAAGCTCTTTGGGACGGTATGATTGGTAGTCAAGAGTCTAGTACATGATCTTCAAGACCCTGGTGAACTGCACTAATGGTTTGTTCAGTAAGCAGAAGGATAGAGAAAACTTGGAATACAATGTAATATTTAGCAGATGGTAGTAATAAGTTACACTAGCAGTACCTAAATATTGTAAAGAACATTTCCAATTGCTAAACTTTTTTACGAATGTATACCTTTCTAAAGTAGCATAGAAAAGTCATATGCAGTGGCACTGTGATGATGTAGCTTTAGTATAGTATAATATCATCACTCTTTGAGAAATTAAGTTTTTAGTGGAGCTTCTTATCCAAGTTTTTCAGCTCTATTAGGGGACCTGATAGAAATCTTTAAGTAGTATCGGGATTACAACAAAGAGGATGTAAGCAAAATTCTCAGGATCAGGAATCAGGATAGAACAAGAAATAACAGTTTCAGACTTAAAAAATTTAGGTTCAAGAAAGAGATAGGAAGGAATTGGTTCTCAAATAGAGTGGTTGATAAATGGAACAGACTCAGTAATCAGGTTGTTAGTGCTGAGTCATTAGGGAGCTTTAAAACAAGATTAGACAAATTCATGGATGGGGATAATAGGTAGAAATAAGTAGGTATGGTTCATACTGGGACTGCCATGTGTAGGCCTGGTGGCTTCTTGCAGCTTCCCTAATTTTCTTATGTTCTTATGATTGCACATCCCTAAGCCCTCTCCTGCCTTTTAACCTACAGACTTTCCCTTAGTTTCTATGATGACAAATAAAGCAAAGAAGACACCCACGACACTGGTGCAACCATAGAGCCAGTAGAGCCCGGGCTGGGTGAGGAGAGTCAGCAGAGGACTGTAGAGCTGCAGCACAACAAAGATGATGATGGTGCCTCCAGAGAAACACACTGATGATGCCTGAGAGAGAGAGAGAGAGAGAGAGAGAGAGAGAGAGAGAGAGAGAGAGAGAGAGAGAGAGAGAGAGAGAGAGAGAGAGAGAGAGAGATAGTATGAGATTTCAAGGAAAATGTGAGGATTCAAAGATTTAATTAATTATGTAACACACAAGTTTTCAAATTTTTTTGACTTACCTGAGCACGGATGTTGGTAGGGAAATATTCTGATGAGATAATGAAAGGTATGGGATGGACTCCTATGTCACAGAAGAAGAGAGATACCATCACACACACCATTGGCACCCACGAGAGCCTGCAACAGAAGGCCATATACTCAAGCCATGTTCCTGGTGTGGGATTTTCTCAAGAGACATATCAAGATTTATTTTTTCTTTATTATTTGTGTGTGCATGTTGCATTATTGAATACACTGATTTATAGATATGTTAACATTTTGATGCTTACCATACAAACACACTTACTTGGAGAAAGTGTCATCATCTGGGGTTGCAGCTTCAGCCAAGTGAATGTAAGTGCCAAGGATGATCATGCAAAATGCGTTGATAGCATGTGAGACAAGGAGACAGTACCGCCGTCCCAACCTGTCCAGCAGAAAGACAGCTGCTAGGGTTCCTGCCACTCGTAGGACTCCAGCAATGGCTGTAATGGCGTCAGGATCCATGGGTGCCCCTGTGTTCTGCATGATTCGAGCTGTATATATCATCATGACAAAATTACCACACATCTGGCTCAAGAAAAAAGTTGTCACTACAACAGTTATTCGACGCAGAGTCTCCTTGTTCAGGAGGCCTTTCCACCCACTGCTGCTACTGGAATTCATATGCTCCAGCTGTGTCACTTCAGCTTCGATGTTGACATGGTTTCCCCTCAAGTCCTTTAAGAGAGAGAGGGCCTCCTGGCGCCTTCCCTGAATCACAAGGTATGATGGTGACTTGGGTAGAATGAAGGAAGCTGCTGCAAACACTACAGCAGGAATGGCACCCACAAAGCAGAGGTAGTGCCAGGGAAGGGTGTAACCAATGGCAACAGTGTACAAATTGCCCAGCACAATGCCGAGGGTGGGTAGGGTTGCCATCATGCCCCGAATATTGGTATCGGATAATTCCACTATGTAGGCATACCCAGCAATAGTCAAGCACCCGCTGGATATTCCATGGATCAACCTGTAGTGGAAATAAATGTATGTGTGAAAAGGCTAGAAACTCATTTCACATACCACTAGGATAGTTAATTAGGAGATACACAAGTGAAACCAATTGTGAATGAAATAAGAACATAAAACAGTAATTCTTTTCCTCTGGACTGTAACCAAGCAAGGGAGTGAAAACATTTTGAGGAGAGAGAATGAACTAATATAGATCAGATTACCTCCCAATAAGAAGAACAGCAGTGTTTGAGGCAAGTCCTGATATGATCCAGCCTGTTATGAAAGGTAGACCCAACAGCTGTAGTGACAGGCGTCGCCCAATTTTGCTCACCACCCAGCCTCCAATCCACGCACCAAATAG
>NC_087154.1:27917026-27977026 GCF_035594125.1 Scylla paramamosain
TTGACTAGGGAAACTGAACTTAAAATGAAAAAAAAAGTTGTCTACAAAAAAAAGTCACACATGGAAAACGTGAAGTAAAGTGGGAGGTAATCGTAATTTAAGTTATCCATGTGTTGGTAAGCTTAATTCCTTTTGGATTTTTACTGTTTATTTACTTTTGTTCATTCATTATGTTTTTGTTTACTACTACTACTACTGTTACTGCTACTGCTACTACTACTACTACTACTACTACTACTACTACTACTACTACTACTACTACTACTATTATTATTATTATTATTATTGTTATTATTATTATTTATTATTATTATTATTATTATTATTATTATTATTATTATTATTATTATTATTATTATTATTATTATTATTATTATTGTTATTATTTTATTACTATTTTTCAAATCAATCCATTGCTTATTTCAACTGAGGAGGTTTGATAAACCTTGATTCCAGCTCCCTCCCCCACACCATTCCTTCCCTCCCTCCCTTGTTCCTGCTTTACCATTCACAATCCTCCATCCCTTTTTGAAAGGTTTATGATATATTTGAAAGGTTTATTTACTCAGGCTCCCCTAAGCTGGGTATATGAGTACAATAACTTTGTCATGTAAATTCCCACAGCACATATGTCAGATAAACAAAAGAACATTTTAATCACCCTTGAAATAGTCCATTATTTTTTTTATAAATTTTGCTACATTCAAAATGCTGTGAACATTATTGCTTTTAAATAGTATAACATTGATATTTGTGCGGTTATATCTCTTAATACATGTATTCCTACTGTTTTTATAAAAGGGACATTTGAACATGTAGTGAATTTCATCTCCTGCAACTCCTGTCTTATGTATTGGGCATATTCTACCCTCTACATTGTGATATGGTATAATACATCAAAACTTTTAAATGTTAAAAAAAGTGAAGAATTTCAGTTGCATGCAAGAATTGATTTGTGGTACTTGAAACAGTGCAAGAAGATGCATTGACAATTGGTGAAATGTGGACTGATGAGTGAGAAGTTTATCAACAGGTAGGGAATGAGGTTCTAGGAACAAAAAGAAAAAAGAGGAAAAAGTGGATAATTGAAGACACATGGAATGCAGTAGAAGAAAAAATGGAAACAGAAGTGTGTTGTTGATTCCTTTCAGAAAACAGAACCTCAGATTTAGAAGGCTAAATATTGGAGTTTACTCAGTGAGGTTAAAAGGAAAATAAGGTAAGATTAAAGAGACTACTCGGATGAACTTGGGGATGAAGCTGATGTAACAATGAATACGGGTAGCTAGTGGTGCAGCCACACATCAAGCTATCATATATATATATATATATATATATATATATATATATATATATATATATATATATATATATATATATATATATATATATATAATTTATTCATCGTTTAAACCTACAAATGCAAGTCTTACATGTAATCTTTATTTGAATATGGTAGCGGTGTATGGTTTTCTTCCCATTGGTAGAGACGAGCAATGACGTTTGGGGATATGACGGGCTGGGAGCGGTATTGACACAATGGTGGGATACAGAGTGGAAATACGCGGGCCGGACAGGATTATACCCCATGCAGTTGACTGGACACCTGAAGGACCAAGAAGGAGAGGAAGACAAAAGTCAACTTATGTGATGGGGTTGTAAAATTGCTAATCCCATGTTAAATTGCTTACGTTCAACTCGTATCTCCTCCCTTATTGATTGACCAATTTCTGTAAATAAAATAATAAAAAAAAAATAATAATAAAGATCAGGAAGAATAGGAGAACAATGTCTGCTATCGCTTTTTCCTGTGCGATAATAATAAAAAAAAAATTTTTTTGTTCGATGAAAAAAAAAAGACCTTTAAATATTTGTCAAAATTCAAAATCAACTGCAAACAAAAAATTTCGATAGCAGACTTTGTTTGCCTCTCATAGTTTCACAAGCTGCAACAGCCGATATATGTGTAACAGGAATAACAACGGAGGAGATAAGTTTTATATACCAAAATCCACCATTTTGAGATATTGCGTCATAAAATTTAAGGGGTAACTTTAATTCACCTATTGCAGCTAGGGACTTGAAAATCACATGATATATACATCAGAATATGTTGAAAAAGCAGACATAGTTTCATTTAGTTACTCCGACTGGTTTTGCACGTAGACGTAGAGTGATTTCACGCTTAATTACCGGCGATGGGGTAAGGGACGGGAAAACTATATATATATATATATTTTTTTTTTTATATTTCGCCTTATTTCAAAGTAAAAACCAGTGTTTAACTGTTTAAAATAACTAAAATATTTATGCAAAAGATATCTGATGCAGATACATTGATTATTTGCTGGATTTACGCAATTTACGTTTTATTCCCTATTTATTTCCAACAAACGAGTGATAGATATTGATAATAGAATTTTTGTTTGCGGTTTGCATATGCGGTGTCAAGTTTTGTGGAAGAATACTGCAAATATTGTGTAGCTATTTGCAATAGCAAAATTGCGATTGAGATTTAAACTAAATCTCAAAATTTGCGGAATTGCGATTGTGAAAGTTATGCATTAAGTTAACGGATTTGTGATAGCGGAAATTTCAAATTCGCGCGCGCGCGCGCGCGTGCGTGCGTGCGTGCGTGCGTGTGTGTGTGTGTGTGTGTGTGTGTGTGTGTGTGTGTGTGTGTGTGTGTGTGTGTGTGTGATTCACCACGGTCTTGGACATGGTGCACAACACTCGTTTTTGCCAGCTATAAACTTATGGAGAGAACTAAGAGCATGTGAGAGAGAGAGAGAGAGAGAGAGAGAGAGAGAGAGAGAGAGAGAGAGAGAGAGAGAGAGAGAGAGAGAGAATCTTTTAATTAAGTGCTCTTACACACGAGGATACTAGTGTACGCCACCGGTGTCGGACACTAGTGTCCTTGCTCAAGACACCGCTTGGCAACTAGTGAGCCACTCACACACCTCAGTCGGAAGAATGGCGGGAAACACATAAAGGACACATAAAGGACTTACGTATTTCTTTCTTTTCTGAGAGGGGTTTCTCTTCAAAATCAGGAATGAGTATCACCATTATTGCATTCCAGCAGTTCTGCTTTTCTATCTTATTTGCATATCCCTCACAAGATGGGTCCCATAGTGCTGGTAGTTTTTCTATTTCACAAATGAGGTCCTCCGTGTTCAGCTTCTCCACCATCTTCGAAATTGTCCTTGATAGGCCGTCTCCTTCCATCATGGGATGATGGTGGGTGTCAAACTGAGCATGAGAAGCTGGCCAGTGGGCAGCGGTGGCGGACACTGGTGGCTACGTGTGAAAGCTTCCATTTAAAACAATGCTTTGCAGTGAGTGGCGGCAACCGTCAGTGTCCGCCACGTGTTGCGGGAACGAGACACCGAAATATCTGTTGCCCGGAAGTTGTCTGCTTGGGACACAGCTGTTGCCTCGTGTGAAAGGCTCCATTTGATAATATGGGAGGCAACTAGTGTCCGACACCGGTGGCGGACACTAGTGTCCTCGTGTGTAAGGGCACTAAGAGTCAACACATTTGTGTCTGTTGTTCTGTTATAACAAGGAAACAAAATGATCCCTTGAAAGATGGAGGCACAGATGGAACCATCGGGATGTGAGTGTTGAGAATCTCACCTTGCCTGCTATCACTGGCACATCGGCATGCTGCTGCCCCTTCCTTAAAAAAAAAAAAAAAAAAAGCGTATCAAATTTTGTGTCCTCTCAACATTTTGGCATGGGATAAGAGGCTTCCCCATAATTATTAGATGCTAGAGCTACTGTCTAATTATGCTGTGAGTGGTGAGTGCTGGAGCATGACTATACTTATTGGTGTGTGGTGCCTCGTCGAGTGATTAGTAGTTGAATTATATATGGACTTTGGTGATGTATGGTAGTTTTCAGTCATCGGCATCCATTTAGTATGGCTTATTGAGCTTGTCATGATTGCCGCTGTGTTTGTGAGAGAGAGAGAGAGAGAGAGAGAGAGAGAGAGAGAGAGAGAGAGAGAGAGAGAGAGAGAGAGAGAGAGAGAGAGAAGTGAAGAAATGGGCGCAAAGAGAGCATGACGTACTATATGAGATATATGGGGGGCGAGGGATAGCAGGATCAGATAGAACCTGGGAAGATGGCCATTACATGTACGGTATCCCTAGGGCTTGAGATTAAGGAGAAGAGGAAGCGGCAGGATGGTAGGATGGGAAGAGAGAAAGATTGGTGAAGGAGGGATGGCGGGATTAAGGAAGGCGGCAGACGAGAGCAGGCTGGAGAACTGGTAAAAAAAAAAAAAAAAAAAATGTTTGTCCTGTCCAAAATGGATGTTTATTCAAGTGCATAATTGTACTATATCCTGTGTGGCTGGCTGGCGATAAAGTTGACCAGGACAGAGTCAAGTTTTTGATCACATTCCAAAGCAGGAACGGCCTTCTACTCATGAAGCAACTTCTTTCTTTTCATTTTGCATCCTGTAAGCACCCTTCGTAGAAATCTTACCTGCTTTACCAGTCGTAAACGACGCTCTGCCCGAGGTTCATCCTGTTCATCTTTTTCAGCAACTGTTAGGGGAAAAAAAAATGTGTGCTATGAGAGGAGATTTTTTTTTTTTTCCTGCACTCTCATAATTTATTCACACACACACACACACACACACACACACACACACACACACACACACACACACACACACACACACACACACACACACACACACACACACACACACACACACTAGTAACATCTTAGCCTGTAATTTGGCAAGCTTATGGCATGCATATAATCGATAATCGAACGAACTGTTGCTGTATGGCATAAGAAAATTGAGGAAGAGGAATAGATCAAAGCTCTACTTATGATATATCGACGATTTTTTTTTTCACTTGCTCCTAACAGTGGAAATATATTTTCCTTTTACTTGATCTTCCACACACACACACACACACACACACACACACACACACACACACACACACACACACACACACACACACACACACACACACACACACACACGGATACGATAGGATGCCTCCTATTGTTTTCTGAAACATTGCTTCCATGCTTGCACTTTGTCTAGTCAAACTCTATCAACTTTGGCAACATCTACAATTCGTTCATGCTGGAAGTTTGCCTTCATTCAGCCTGTTACTAAAGTGGATTACCGCTCTAATCCATCAAACTACCGCCCTGTTGCCTTAGTTTTATGTCTTTCTAAAATTTTTGAATCTATCAACAGGAAAATTCTGAAACAACTATCATTTAAGAACTTTTGTATCTGATCGCCAGTATAGGTTCCGTCGTGCCCGCTCTACAGAGTCTTGGTTATCCGCTTTTAGGGATTTTGTTGAAACTTTTGCTGTTACCTTAGATATATCAAAATCACTAGATAGGAATTGGCACAAAACTTTGATTTCTAAACTACCCTCCTACGGCTTCTGTCCTTCTCTCTGTAACTTCATCTTAAGGTTCCTTTCTGATTGTGCTGTTGTTACTATGGTAGACGGTCACTGTTCTTCTTCTAAGTCTATAGTAAATGGTGTTCCTCACGGTTCTATCCTGTCACCCACTCTCTTCATGTTATTTATCATTGAATTTCTAAGCCAAACTTCTTGGCTTATTCACTTTTACGCTGATGATGCCACTGCATTTTTCCATGTCTTTTCTTAGTCATCCAAACCTTCAGGAATTAAGCAGCACATGCATTGAAGCCACCGAGCGCCTGACTTCTTATCTTACTAAAATTTCTGACTGGGGTAGGGCAAACTTATTGTTGTTCAATGCCTCATAGACTCCCTACTTCCTCAGTGACATCCAACTTTCCTCCTCTTTTACACTGAACATTCTCTGTCTGTCCTTTACTATTAATTTAAACTAGAAGCGTCACATCTCATTTTTATCTAAAACATCTTCTGTGAAGCTAAACGCTCTGAATGTCTCTGCCAGTTTTCTTATTCCACCAGCTGCTTACTTTGTACATGAGCCTTATCCATCTATGTATGGGATACGCTTCACATTTATAAGGGGTTTCACTCATACCGTTCTGCCGAACATTATGAAAATAACTCCTCTCCTCCGACTATTTTCGCTGTACAATTGCATCTCTTACTATCTTTGAACTCTATGTATTTTCACGTTAATTGCTCTTGTGATCTTGCTGACTTCATGCCTCCCCCACCCTTTTGCGGCCTCGCTATATTATAAAACTATTTTCTCTCACTCCTCTTCTATCCACCTTCGTCATACACTATTCACAGTTTTCATCTCTTTCTCTGGTAAACTCGAACTCCTTGCCTGCTTCTGTATCTCCACCTTCCTATGACATGAATTGCTTCAAGACTCTTAGCCTTCAATTTTTGACTACCGCTTTGGAACCCATTTGGGGACCGGCATCTCAGTGGGCCTTTTTAATTTTTTTATTGTATCTTGTTGCCCTTGGCCGGTGTCCCTCCTACAGGAAAAAAAAAAAAAAAAAAAAAAAAAAAAAAAAATATATATATATATATATATATATATATATATATATATATATATATATATATATATATATATATATATATATATATATATATATATATATATATATATATATATATATATATATATATATATATATATATGATGTTTGTACTGTAGATACAGTATATTGTTGGGCAAGAAAAAGTAATCGATGTTGTACTGTTGGAGGTAACTTCAAGATGCGATCGCCGAACAGATAACAATTAATACATTGTTTTGTTGTAGCGGTAAGTTTTAAGATTCTGATGAAAAGAGCATGAACTACTGCCAGTGTACATACATCTCATTCTATGTCTCCTGGACTCAGACAAGTCACCACTCTCCTCCTGACTTCTTAATGCCATGCATCTCTACTTTAACACCCATTATCTAATTCTGACGATCCTCAAGACGACTAGGCAGCAACACTTTCATGCTGCTTTCACCTGCAACGTGATGTGTTGTTAAGTCTGTTTGATGTTCCTCTTCGTGTTTGTGCATGATGCTTTTTTTTTTTCCAGGCATTCATAATTGTGTTTCACGTGAGGTAGAGACTGAACAAAAACGTAAAATATGAAGAAAAAAAAAAAAACTTGCAATTCTCTCTCTCCCACTCCCCCTTTGTCCACCCCAAAAGAGAGAGAGAGAGAGAGAGAGAGAGAGAGAGAGAGAGAGAGAGAGAGAGAGAGAGAGAGAGAGAGAGAGAGAGAGAAACGGGTTGGTTGGTTAAGTGCCAGAGGTGTCTTGATACTCCACCAGTGAAGCTGTAAAAAAAAAAAGCAGAAAAAAAGACCGACTTACAGATTTTACCAATGAAAGAGATCCAGATTAAATATTACAAGAGTGAAATGGAAAGGGGAATAAGAATGAGAGTATGTAAGTCTTGTATAGAGAGGCAGCAAGTAGGGGAGAGGCATGCCGTTATGCAAGTTCAGTAGCCTTGAAATAACGATGGAAGATAGCAAGAAGTTTTACTAGTGCACCGGAGTGAGGGGGGATTGAGAAAAATCAGGTTCTTATAACCAAGAAAGAAGAATATAAGACAATAATAGAATGCAAGAAGCTCTCACTATCCTGATATCTAGATGAGAGACAAAAAGTGACCACCGAGGAGAATGGCAAGATTTGGCGAGTCATCACGGAACTAACAGACAACAGAATCGGGAGGGAGATTGCAGATTGCTTGAAGAGATAACCAGGTGGGCTGTCACAAAATTATTTGACAAGGAAACTGGAAGGTACCAAGGCTGATGAAGGCACCTGTAACGAGAGACTTTTAGAGGACGTTTGTGTTACTGTACATACGTGAGAGAGCGGTCACAGCAAGATGTCATAATTCCACTCCTCCTTTTTTTTTGATTGCATGAAGATACGATTTACAGAGGTTAATGGGAAATCAGTCTTATTACAATGAAAGCCTTCTTGGGGCAGAAAAGTCACTTCAGCATCATGGGGTATATTATGTGGTGTATAGAAGACGGGAATACACAGGAGACAGAGAGATGTTAGACAGGGCTGTCAGACCAGAGAGGGTCAAGATGGGCAAGCCGCTTGTTACACAACTCGTAAGTAGAGCCCAGCAGTTATAATGCGGTCCAGAATAAAATGTTTCAGTTATATATCGAAAAAAGGGAATTAGGTATGTTTAAGATGTATTTGTTATTGAATGTTAATTGCGTAAAGAGATCTGAATCGGAAATGTGCTGTTGAAGGATTTCGAGATATTGAATATATATTATCGGAAGAGACAGATCAATATTATGTAACTAGTATATACTGTGCAAAGAATGTTGTGTATAACTGTTGTCGTATATGATCATGTAAGCGTAAACATGTGTGAATAGTATAAACTCAGTAAAGTTTATAAAACTCAGCGCTTTCCCCTTGAATTCACAAGTTCCTTTTAGAAATTTGAGGACGCAAAATGACTGTGCTACATAAAACACGACAAAGTTAAGGATAGGAGTTGATGAAGCAAAAACTTTTGATTCCACGTGTTTGGAACATCCTATGTATGGGAGCCGTATTCCGTACAAAGACAGGTTAGTTCCCTGCACCTGGGAGGAGAATATGATTTGGGAGGCGACACAATACCTAAAACACATGAAAGATGTTTTAGTGAGAGATTCGTTGTGAAGTTGTCAGTTGAGATTTTTAGTGAAGTATAGCATGAGTATATTCATAGTAAAGGACAGTAAAGTGCTATTGAAAAATACTTCGAGTAGATAGTGAAAATATTGAGTTTTTCGAGATATTCAACACGATGTTCGGCACTCTGGTTTCTCTGCATTCATGGTTTAATTTCTGCAGAGGAACAAATGATAGAAAAAATGCAAATCATGGTCAACTAAGAGTGGATTAGAGTTCAGTAGATAATTTGCAAGTCACAGAAGCAGAGTTCAAGATTAATGTTTAGAGCTGTATGTCGCTTTTGACTATATTATCAGTCACATGATGTTGACCTTGCTGTGATGTTTTGCATCTTGTACAGCACTGTTGTTAATAGAGGAGCTTGTATCTCTCTCCCTCCCTCCCTCCCTCCCTCCCTCCCTCCACTCTCCCTCTCTCTCTCTCTCTCTCTCTCTCCTCTCTCTCTCTCTCTCTCTCTCTCTCTCTCTCTCTCTCTCTCTCTCTCTCTCTCTCTCTCTCTCTCCTCTCTCTCTCTCACTCTCTCTCTCTCTCTCTCTCTCTCTCCCCCCTCCCTCCCTCCCTCCCTCCCTCCCTCTCTCTCTCTCTCTCTCTCTCTCTCTCTCTCTCTCTCTCTCTCTCTCTCTCTCTCTCTCTCTCTCTCTCTCTCTCTCTCTCTCTCTCTCTCTCTCCCCCCCCATATTAGTATGCTAAACATGTTTTCGATCTCCCAACCCCACACTGGTTCTCTCTCTCTCTCTCTCTCTCTCTCTCTCTCTCTCTCTCTCTCTCTCTCACTCTCTCTCTCTCTCTCTCTCTCTCTCTCTCTCTCTCTCTCTCTCTCATTACTTTAATTTTCTACACATGTTTGGGATCTACCCACCACACACAGTCTCTCTCTCTCTCTCTCTCTCTCTCTCTCTCTCTCTCTCTCTCCCTCTCTCTCTCTCTCTCTCTCTCTCCTCTCTCTCTCTCTCTCTCTCTCTCTCTCTCTCTCTTCCAGACAGTGTCCTTCTGCATAATCGTGGCCCCCAAAGAGGAATGTCCAAGGTCACCAGTGCTAGTCGCCGTATATCCTGTATAACTTTAATTTTTTCCGCCTCCCTTGTTCACCTTATTCTTACTTATCGTCTTTGTGTGGCGTTAATTGCACGTAAATATGAGAAACAGTAAGTATCTGAATATATTGTGAACATGCACAATACCTATACAACAATCTTTACTAACTACACTACATTCATTTACTATATTCGTGACTGGAACGAGAGAGAGAGAGAGAGAGAGAGAGAGAGAGAGAGAGAGAGAGAGAGAGAGAGAGAGAGAGAGAGAGAGAGAGAGAGAGAGAGAGAGACCAAACATCAAAATTATTGGGTGTTTTCATTGTTTAGAAGGAGAGGGGATTCCCTTGTTGGCTTCGTGACTGTTAACATTCATGAGCTGAATTCAGTTTTCTTCGAACGTATATCTCCTGTAGACTTTTTTTTTTCTCATTTTCATATCTGTCTGTTAACTGAGATTGAAGATCACTTGTTACCACACAGAATGGCTATTTTTAACTCTTACATTTGTCTGGACATCAAAAAATCACTGAAAAATAGTGTAGATTTTCTGTTATGAAGATTGAGAGAGAGAGAGAGAGAGAGAGAGAGAGAGAGAGAGAGAGAGAGAGAGAGAGAGAGAGAGAGAGATTCACACATTCCTGTGACAGGATCTTTCGAGCGACGTGTGTGTTGGGACCGATGATGAAACGGCCTGTCGGCTGGCGGTGAGAGAGGGAGCTATGAAGACGCGTTGTTACAAGAGGAACAACCATTGGCTTTATTAAGGGTCAGGTGAAGTCAAGGATTCGCGTTCCGATGTCTCTGGTTACCCTTTAAGATCTTACCATATTTTAACAGGGCCTTGCTTAACTTTTCAGTCTTCACTTAACATTAACTGGTGCGTATTTCCACTATGTATTAGTTATAGTGACACTGCTACTACTGTACTACTGACACATCCCTGCGATTACTGACCTTAACCGTATAATATGTGCATTCATAATCAGGAGTCGAGTCTAATATTGCACCCTCTTTCTCTGTATAGTGTTTCCCTGAATCTTAGTCCTCAGAGCTGCAAAAATCTTAAATATCAGGTTTTGTAAGAAGACTCTCAACAAATTAGAGGACTTAGACTGAGGGAAAGCACTTGAAATCATGGAATCTTAAAGCGATTGTGGTTTGGTATTAGTTTGTGCCAGGAAAAAAAACAAAAAAAAAAACAAGTCAATATCTGCTACCAATCTTCAAGTCTGTTTGTCTGTTGCGCATTACTGTAATACTTATAGCCGACATTAATATATTTTCTGGTGGTGGAAGATATTTTTCTTTTCTTTGTTCATCGAAATTAAATCTGATTCCGTAGATTATTCCTTAGTAGAAAAGAAACTAGAAAACATAAAGGAGGCTAAGAAAGTGTGTGAGTGTATGTGTATGTGTGTTTTCGTTCGTGGTTACTACATCCATCAAATACTGAGTAAATCGAATAGATTCAAACCGATGCAGAGTTGCAGTTTCTTTTTATTTTATTATATTTTATCTTTGTAACATATATGACACATCATTTGTATATAGTTTAAGATTTTACCTGTGAAAGGGATGAAATAATGAAGATACCGTTATAGTCTAGCACCAATAATATACGCAGAATAAGGATGACAGTAAGTAGAAATTCGTGCATATATATACCTTTTTGTTGCAGTTCCTGCAGTTCTTGAGCTTCATGTAATTCGCAGGTCATGTTTATCATGAGGAGTGTGTGCTCCCAATAATCAGAATATTTTTTTCTTGAAATGTTTTACTTGACGCACTCAGCACCTTAGTACACTCAAAACAACGCCAGACTAACGCAGCTACTTGTTGACGCGACCTTCAGGTTCTGAGAGACTGACCGTTCCTCTCGCCACTACAAGCTACGGTAGACTGCGGTCGAGAAGCAAGTCGAACTGATGGTGAGCGTTTTATTTATTTTTTTAATTTATTTTATTTTATTTTTTAATTTTTTTAACACGTCTAGCATTCGGTGGCAAGGTGACATGCAAAGCCACAGTCAGAATACACACCAGCTTGATGGTGTTCAGTGGTAAGGGGAAGAAGGGATGGTAGGGGTGGGCAGCAGTGATAGTGACTGCATTATATTTTACTTGCTTTCCCCTTCGCAGTTTCCACTACTCTTCGGAGTAACTATTTCTTTTTTTTTAAACATATAGAGTTCAGAGTTCTGTACTAAATCTATCCCGAAGTGAGATGGCACTTATAAGCATTGTAGTCAGGAAGTTGTAGTCACATAAATGTGTGACTATATAATATTAATTGGCATCTCAATGTTCAAGGGCAGACCACTGCTATGTGGTACGTCAAGGATTAGAGCGGGACCAATCAGTGTAGGCCAGCTTCTTGCTATTTTGTCTTCCTATTATTCATTAATGATCTTATAAGCCAAACTTATCATATCCACTCTTTCGCTGGTGATACCACTCTGCACTTTTCCACGTCTTTTCATAGACGTCCACGAATTAAGGAACTCACTCGGAAACCACAGAACGCCTGAATACTGATCTCTAAAATTTCTGATTGAGGCAGAGCAAACTTGTATTTTTCAAATCTTCTAAAACTGAATTTTATTATTTATTAAGTCGACACAACTTACCGGATAACTATCTCCTCTTCTTCTACCGGATAACTATCTCCTCTTCTTCAGTGACATTCAGCTGTCCCCTTCTTTTACATTAAACAACATTAGTCTGTCCTTTACTGATAATCTATATTTGAAACTTCTGATTTCAGCTTTAGTTAAAAAAGCTTTTTGGGGAGTGATGCCTCTATTCTATTTACTCTATTTCTATTTACTCTTTTTTGTTGCTCTTGTCCAGCGCCCCTCTCATATAAAAAAGAACTTTGGGTCAACACTTTCCCCTACAATATATATATATATATATATATATATATATATATATATATATATATATATATATATATATATATATATATATATATATATATATATATATATATATATATATATATATATATATATGCATGCATTGATTCACACATACATATTTTCGATTAATTTATTTATTTCTTTTTATTTAATTTAAGCGCCAAAATTTAACAACTTGGAGGCTTGGTACGACAGAGTTCAGTTGGAATGGCGTATATTAGCCGTAATAATTACCATAGCTACTGCTTTTTTGTATTTTTTTTTTTTTGACATCTTTTCTCTCAGATAGGCACTAAAAACATATGTTGTGCATGCATACATGAATATAATATATCCGTGGAGGAATAGGGAGAAAATGGTTATAAATTAAACATAAAGTTGTTACGTTTATAAAGATATATTTTAAAACAATCAAAACTCATTGTTTTCATCATCGTCTTGCAAGACTGCTCTTCCTGTTGTGGTAATATATTTCTGCACGTGTTGTATCCTTGCTCTTGTCTTGTATATTTCATAGTGTATAAAGCTTTTTTTAAAAGTGAAAACGGATGTTCAAGCCTTACGCACATATAAGGGACTAAAAAAAAAAAAAAAGATTTCGGTAACCTGCTTAACATCAAGTAGGATCAGAGATGTCAGGCTAATTTTATACGAGTTACTCGTAAAACATGGCAAGTAATTTTCTTTTAATCTCTGAGAGGATGGAGTGCAGGGATACTGATGTAAAACATTGGCAAGGAAAAGGGCACTGTAATACATAATCGAGTCTACGTACGATATATATATATATATATATATATATATATATATATATATATATATATATATATATATATATATATATGGTGACCATCAAGTCCGTGTGAAGTAAATACTTGTGACTTTGTAACTAGGTATATGTTATAGAAAATCTGTAAAAAGTATTAGAAAGCTCGATGTATCTTTTTCATTTATTTATTTATTTATTTATTTTTAATCCACATGATTCTGTTAAACATGAAAGATATTCGTCTAAAGGTAGTATGTGATGTTAAGGTGAAATCGGTGAGGTTCACTCATACGAGGTTTTTTTTTTTTTTTTCTCTTATGTAGGAAGGACACTGGCCAAGGGCAACAAAAATCTAATAAAAAAAATGCCCACTGAAATGCCAGTCCCATAAAAGGGTCAAAGCAATGGTCAAAAATTGATGGATAAGTGTCTTGAAACCTCCCTCTTGAAGGAATTCAAGTCATAGGAAGGTGAAAATACAGAAGCAGGCAGGGAGTTCCAGAGTTTACCAGAGAAAGGGATGAATGATTGAGAATACTGGTTAACTCTTGCGTTAGAGAGGTGGACAGAATAGGGGTGAGAGAAAGAAGAAAGTCTTGTGCAGCGAGGCCGCGGAAGGAGGGGAGGCATGCAGTTAGCAAGATCAGAAGAGCAGTTAGCATGAAAATAGCGGTAGAAGACAGCTAGATATGCAACATTGCGGCGGTGAGAGAGAGGCTGAAGACAGTCAGTTAGAGAAGAGGAGTTGATGAGACGAAAAGCTTTTGATTCCACCCTGTCTAGAAGAGCAGTATGAGTGGAACCCCCCAGACATGTGAAGCATACTCCATACATGGACGGATAAGGCCCTTGTACAGAGTTAGCAGCTTGGGGGGTGAGAAAAACTGGCGGAGACGTCTCAGAACACCTAACTTCATAGAAGCTGTTTTAGCTAGAGATGAGATGTGAAGTTTCCAGTTCAGATTATAAGTAAAGGACAGACCGAGGATGTTCAGTGTAGAAGAGGGGGACAGTTGAGTGTCATTGAAGAAGAGGGGATAGTTGTCTGGAAGGTTGTGTCGAGTTGATAGATGGAGGAATTGAGTTTTTAAGGCATTGAACAATACCAAGTTTGCTCTGCCCCAATCAGAAATTTTAGAAAGATCAGAAGTCAGGCGTTCTGTGGCTTCCCTGCGTGATATGTTTACCTCCTGAAGGATTGGACGTCTATGAAAAGACGTGGAAAAGTGCAGGGTGGTATCATCAGCGTAGGAGTGCATAAGATAAGAAGTTTGGTTTAGAAGATCATTAATGAATAATAAGAAGAGAGTGGGTGACAGGACAGAACCCTGAGGAACACCACTGTTAATAGATTTAGGAGAAGAACAGTGACCGTCTACCACAGCAGCAATAGAACGGTCAGAAAGGAAACTTGAGATGAAGTTACAGAGAGAAGGATAGAAACCGTAGGAGGGTAGTTTGGAAATCAAAGCTTTGTGACAGACTCTATCAAAAGCTTTTGATATGTCCAAGGCAACAGCAAAAGTTTCACCAAAATCTCTAAAAGAGGATGACCAAGACTCAGTAAAGAAAGCCAGAAGATCACCAGTAGAGCGGCCTTGACGGAACCCATACTGGCGATCAGTATACTCTCTCTCTCTCTCTCTCTCTCTCTCTCTCTCTCTCTCTCTCTCTCTCTCTCTCTCTCTCTCTCTCAATCTTCATTGTGAATTTCGTTTAAATGTGATAGGTTTCCTTTAAGATATGATATTTCCCTTAAAGTATGATGTTTTATATATATATATATATATATATATATATATATATATATATATATATATATATATATATATATATATATATATATATATATATATATATATATATATATATATATATATATATATATATATATATATATATATATATATATATATATATATATATATATATATTCTTTTGTGAGAGCACAGGGACACTAGATTTTTAGAGGGCAATAAATTACCGCCCCGTCATAGGAGAGAACCATCCGCCATGCGGGCAGGTGGGCGGAGCCTGTATCAATGCGCGCGGGCCGAGGTGAGCGGGGCACGACCTTGCTCGGCCTCACTCCCAGCCAGGTCACCCAGCGCCCAGGACGTGCCCTCCTCGACTCCTCCCGAACCAGCCTGCAGAAAGGACAGCGTGGTGCAGCGGTAAGCCGAAGCCCTGACCAACGAAGCTGGCTTTCATCGAAGCAGACTGGAGGAGTGAGTACACCAGTGGAACGCCTGGGGTGAGTTATTTGTGGTAAGGCCTGTTAACAAGATTTCATTTCCAGTCACCTAGCGACCACGTGGTCGTCGCTCCTTGCCCGGCATAAGTGATACAGTGCATAGTGCCGACTAATTACCTCCGTGACCCAGTAACTTAACGTCAGGCTGTGCTCTCACAACGCAAAAGGACCGGGCATTGGCCTCACTTCCGAAGGAATAGGTATTTCTTTGTGTGCGGCCCACGCGCCACTGAGTGTAGCCATAGCTAGCCAGGCCTTTGTTGTAATTACTGTGTAAATATAAGTCAAATATTTACGACTGTGCTTTCTTTTGAGTGTCCCACCCTAGTCTACCTGGAGACTCAACCAGGAGTCGCATGTGATCGGCAGGGGTAACGTAAAGGAAACACCGATCCATGACAATTGGCGCCCGAACAGGGACCTCATACTAAGCGCAGTCACGGTAGAGTAATTCTTTGGTACCGAGTACCTTGCTGATATCTTTTGCTGCAGACAATGGCGTCCGAGGGTCACAGTGAATCTTTCGATCCCTTTGCGAGATTTAGGCCTGAAATCGCGGCGCTGAACATAACAGCAGCGACGAAGGTTAGTGAGTATATACAGAAGCGGCTAGCTGAGGAGAGAGAGGACCGCTTACGTGCCGAGGAACGTGAGAGAGAGGACCGCCAGCGGGAGGAGGAAAGGCAGGAACGTGTGAGGCAGGAAATGATTCGTGGCGAGGAACGGGAACACGAGAAGGCGATGGCTGAAATGGAGCTTCGCCGTGTGGAGGCAGAAGAGACTCGATCTCGAAGTTCTGAGGGAAGCACTCTTCGTGCCTTACATAGGGTGAAACTAAATGCTTACCGTGAAGGGGAAGACATTGATGCTTTCATTTCCCGTTTCGAGAGGCTGGCCAAGTTGTATCAGATGGAGTCTGAAGAGAAGGCCATCGAATTTTACAGCCTGTTTACAGGCAAAGCCTTGTCCATCGTACATGGGCTAGGGCCTGAAGATAACTCGTACGAGCACATGAAATGCGCTCTTTTGAAGGCGTTTGGCAGAACGGCGGAGGCAGCCAAGCAGGCATTTCGCAGTGCCGCTATCAGTGATAACGAAACCGCCGTTCAGGCTCACGCCAGAATTTCTCGTCTCTTTGACGAGCGAGTGCAAAAGGAAGGGATTTACCTCACGTATGAAGCGCTACGGGAGTTAGTCATACGCGATAGGTTTGAGGAAATGTGCCCGCCTGAGTTTGTGGCCACCACTAAGGCCACGGGAAACGTACAGGCAAGTAAAATGGCGGAAAACCTGGACCTCCATTTTTCCGCACATGGACGTAAAAATGTTCCCCGAGTTCGTTCTGCGGGGAGCGGCAACAAGGCGCAACCCAACGATCCGGAGCCAGTAAGGAAGGAGCAGGCACCGCCTCCCTTCCGGCAGAATAAGCCACAAGGACACCCCAGGGAGGGTAGTAAGTTTCAACCACCACGTGGGTGGAATACCGGCTCATGGCGTCCCACACCACCTATGAGAGCTGCCTCACACACAGGCAAATATGCTGCCGCGCTACTCGATGCGCCGGACGATATTGTACCAGCGGCAGACACTACCCCAATTACAGCTGTCCAGAACCACCCATTTTGACTAGCGGCCACCTCTTCAGTACTAGGAGGTTCACCGCGGGGATTGATTGTGAAAAACGGTAGAGTAGGGGGCAGGTTGGTAAGGGTAATGAGGGACAATGGTTCTACCGGCTGTGTAGTGAAAGAAGCCCTGGTTACCCCTGCTCAGTTCACAGGAGAACACGTGAGAGTCGTCATGATTAACGGCTCTATGGCTACTTGCCCGATAGCTGTAGTCGACGTGGAGACGCCATTCCTCACTGGCAGAATCCAGGCCGCTGTGATGAAACAGCCTATCTATGAATTGATAATCGGTAACGTTGAAGGGGTGAGGGACGTTCGGAACACGGACGCCGCGACCCAAACCGAAGATCAAGTAGGTGCCGCCCTGACGCGAGCCCAGGCACGAGAGACACGGCCCGTGGTCCCTCTCAAGCTCACATCACCTGACGAGCTGCTCAATAGCGCTAACGTCACTGCCGCACAAAAGACCGATCCCTCCCTTGCAAACATTCGGAAGCAAGCCGCTGAGGGGGTATCGAGGGTAAATAAATACGGAACGACTCGCTTCTGCCAACACAGAGGAAAGTTGTATAGAGAAGTCATCTCCGACCTCGGTGAGACTCGGTCGCAATTCGTGGTGCCTGCACAGTACCGCCACGCGGTGATGGAGATGGGGCACAGCGCGGCCTTGGGTGGTCACATGGGGCGACAGAAAACACAAGACCGCATTAGTCACACATTTTTCTGGCCTGGCGTGATGGCCGATATCGCGAGATTCGTGAGATCCTGTGACGTGTGTCAAAAAACTGTAGACAAGGGCCGTGTGAAACCTGCGCCGCTAAGACCCATGCCCCTTATATCCGAACCATTTGAGAGGGTAGCCGTAGATATTGTTGGGCCGATCACGCCACGCGCGACTGACGGATCAAAATATCTACTCACGTGTGTGGACTTCAGCACCCGTTGGCCTGAAGCAGTACCTCTGAAAAATATAGAGGCCACCACAGTGGCTGAAGCGCTGGTAGGGATATTCTGCCGTGTGGGCATTCCCAAGGAGGTGCTGAGTGACCGAGGCACTCAGTTTACGTCTGCCATGATGGACGAGACGTTTAGGATTCTTTCTGTGAAGGGCCTTAACACGACACCCTGGCATCCCATGGGTAACGGTCTGTGTGAAAGGTTCAACGGCACACTGAAAAAAATGCTCAAGCGGCTGGCCGCCGAGCAACCCAAGGAATGGCCGAGATTTGTGGCTCCTCTCCTGTTCGCATACAGGGAAGCACCGCAGAGTACTCTGAAGTTCTCGCCTTTCGAGCTACTCTATGGAAGAGCAGTGCGCGGTCCACTCCAAGTGCTGAGAGAGCTATGGGACGAGGACGTGCCAAGTCCGGAGGTACGTACGACATACGAGTATGTTATAAACCTGGCTGGCAGACTTAGGGAAACCTGTCGTATGGCCAAGGAAGAACTCCTGAAGGCCCAGGAGGTACAAAAGGCCCATTATGATCGCAATGCGCGACTACGCACACTGCAGCCTGGCCAGGAGTGCTTAGTACTCCTACCCACTGCTCATAATAAGTTGCTGGCGCAGTGGAAGGGGCCTTATGAGGTCCTAGAGCGCGTCTCCGACTTAAATTATGTAGTATTGATTGATGGGAAACGGAAACGTCTTCACATTAACATGCTTAAGGAGTATCATGCGCCTACCATCTCTGGTAGCGCTGGCGCTCAGGAACCAGCATATGCTGAGGATAGGGCCACCTGTTTGAAAGCCGTGCGTGATATTTTTTCCCTTTCAACAGCTGCGAAGGAGGAAGGTGAGATCAAATGTAGTGCAGCTGTGATTCACGATGCAGAGGACGTAGGAGACGGTCCTCTCACTGTACAAAAGCGTCAGACGGAGACCATAGATGACGTCACATTATCTGAAAGGCTAACACCTGAGGAAGTATCGATAATAAAGGATCTTCTAGGTGAATACGCGGAGGTCTTTTCTGACAAGCCTCGCGTGGCCCGGGTGTCACCACACAAGATCACCCTAACGAACCGAAAGCCAGTGAAGGTGAAACCCTATCAGGTCCCTCTGCAGCTTAGGGACGCTGTGGCTGAGGAAATACAAGAAATGGAGGACTTAGGCATTATCGAGAGATCCGATTCTCCGTACTGTAGTCCTATGGTCGTCGTACGCAAGAAAGGCGGTAGTGTTAGGATCTGCGGTGACTTCCGAAGGATTAACGCAGTAACACAAATAGACGCAGAGCCCATGTTCGACCAACAGGAGATATTTAGCCGGCTGTCACACTCGAGGGTGTTTAGCAAACTGGACCTCACGAAAGGATTCTTTCAGATCCCGCTTGACCCCGAGTCAAGGAAAATAACGGCTTTTGCCACCCCCAGCGGCCTCTATCAATATCGGGTCCTTCCTTTCGGCCTTGCCAATTCTCCCGCGGTCTTCAACCGCCGAATAAGACAGGTACTAGGTGACCTGAATGGGGTCGAGGTTTTCGTAGATGACGTACTGATTCATTCTACGGATTTGGAGGACCACGTAAGACTGTTACATATGGTCCTTGATAAACTCAGAGACGCCAACATGACGGTTAAGCCGAGCAAGTGTGAGTTGGCCAAGGCAGATGTCGAATTCCTAGGCCACAAGGTGAGTCAAGGACAGTGCCTCTGCTTGGAGGACAAGGTTCAGAAAATAAAGGAAGCTCCTGTCCCCCACACCAAAAGACAGGTCCGATCGTTCCTAGGGTTAGCAGGGTATTACCGCAGGTTTGTCCCCAACTTTGCCGCGGTGGCGCTGCCGCTCTATGAGCTTGTTAAGAAAAGAGCACCAAATAAGGTTGAGTGGGGTCCCCACGAGGACAGATCATTCAAGGCACTGAAGTCCTTGCTGTGCAAGGACCCTATCCTCCAGTTGCCTGACCCTACAAAGCCCTTTGTACTTAGGACCGATGCATCCTGTGAAGGTTTGGGTGCTGTGTTACTGCAGGAGAAGGACGGCGACATCTTCCCCGTGGCCTATCACAGCAGGAAGCTCAAACCGGCAGAGAAGAACTACAGCACGGTAGAACGTGAACTACTCGCCGTAGTAGATGGAATAAAGAAATTCTACTTCTACTTATACGGGGATGAGTTTGTATTGCAGACAGACCACATGCCCCTGGAGTCACTGCGTACCTCTAAGAATGCAAACTCCCGAATAATGAGATGGGCTCTGTATTTGCAACAATTTCAGATGCGAGTTCAGTACATCCGTGGCCGAGACAATGTCGGGGCCGACGTGCTGTCTCGCCTTTTAGAAGGGACTAGCGCATCGGCTGAGACGAGCGAGTAGTACCTCTTCACCTCAGTAAAGAGATGATCTTGCCATGCGTCTGGTTAGGTAACTAAGTTGTATTATATTCTAGATCGGTCTGAAGGAGTGTGCCTATGTTTACATGTCATGCATAATGCCTACCCATTCCAGCACCAGGTGTCCCTACTTTGTGGGAGTACCTGCACATAATCACCCCAGTTTCGCCCCTAGCAGCAGCATCCTTAGGGAGGACGCCTTGGGTGCCTGGAGAGGAAGAGTGTGGACCAGGTTATGTGGTGGCCCAGCGAGACGAGTAACCACCCACACTACTACACCCCAACTACAGGATGAGTTGTCACTTGTGTTCTGTGTTTGAATATGGGATGTATATGGTACTATGAAGACACTAAACTTTCTCTTTGTTGGCAGAGGGGCTCTGAGGCCAATCCTGACCTGAAGGCCGTTCAGAACACGCTCGTGTCTCCCAGAGAGGGGTGACACCACGCTGCGTCTTCCCCAAGATGAATCCGAAGACACCGCCCCGTGTTCGTGTAGCGTCTGCGTGTCTCTTACACATATATTACGTACGCTCGAACACCTACACTCCGTTATGTTATACACAGACATACATAACAATGGGAGGGCGGTTTAAGTCTGACGATATTTCGTCTTGCAAAAGGAACGGGAAGGTTCAGCTGGTTCAGGAGTTTTCCCTCTAAGCGAGATTCTTAACGTAAATACGGGGTTTTACCCTCATGAGCCACCTGAGCTTCCACCCGAAGACCCCTTTTAGTCTACACACACAACCGTTAGTAGCTAGTTAGGCTTAGAATTTTTTTTTTCCGAAAAAAAATCCTCGTTTGTATGGGGTAATGTGAGAGCACAGGGACACTAGATTTTTAGAGGGCAATAAATTACCGCCCCGTCATAGGAGAGAACCATCCGCCATGCGGGCAGGTGGGCGGAGCCTGTATCAATGCGCGCGGGCCGAGGTGAGCGGGGCACGACCTTGCTCGGCCTCACTCCCAGCCAGGTCACCCAGCGCCCAGGACGTGCCCTCCTCGACTCCTCCCGAACCAGCCTGCAGAAAGGACAGCGTGGTGCAGCGGTAAGCCGAAGCCCTGACCAACGAAGCTGGCTTTCATCGAAGCAGACTGGAGGAGTGAGTACACCAGTGGAACGCCTGGGGTGAGTTATTTGTGGTAAGGCCTGTTAACAAGATTTCATTTCCAGTCACCTAGCGACCACGTGGTCGTCGCTCCTTGCCCGGCATAAGTGATACAGTGCATAGTGCCGACTAATTACCTCCGTGACCCAGTAACTTAACGTCAGGCTGTGCTCTCACAACGCAAAAGGACCGGGCATTGGCCTCACTTCCGAAGGAATAGGTATTTCTTTGTGTGCGGCCCACGCGCCACTGAGTGTAGCCATAGCTAGCCAGGCCTTTGTTGTAATTACTGTGTAAATATAAGTCAAATATTTACGACTGTGCTTTCTTTTGAGTGTCCCACCCTAGTCTACCTGGAGACTCAACCAGGAGTCGCATGTGATCGGCAGGGGTAACGTAAAGGAAACACCGATCCATGACATCTTTAGTTACAACTTTTTTTTCCACACCACCATTGAGGTAAAGCCAAGGCATGTTGGTGGATTTCGCTGTTCAGGCAATAGCTCTTGAGATTCCTCACTCTTTCTCTCTACCTAAACCTTCCAAACATTGGTTTAACATAGCCTGTTCTCGTGATATACATGATAAAAGAGGTGGCCCACAAAAGGTACTTGACCCTTCCATCACCAGAATCTCATACGTCTTATATTTCTGCCCGGAACCATGCCAAGTCTGTTCTCCAACTTGCCAAAAACTTCTTCATTAATAGTGTCAAAATCTTTCAAGATCTAACTCCCCTCGTGACTTTTGGCATCTAGCCAGAAATATCTTCAATTACTTTGCTTCTTCGTCTTTCCTTCCTTTACTTCAACTAGATAGCAGCACTCTGCTATCACATCTATCTCTAAGGCTGAACTTTTCGCTCAAACCTTTGCTAAAAACTCTACCTTGGACGATTCCGGGCTTGCTCCTCCCTCTCCAGTCTTGCGCTGCGAGGCCGCAGGAGTAAAGGAAGCATGCATTTAGTAAAATCAGAAGGGTAGTTAAGCTTGAAAATAGCGATAGAAGATATCAAAAGATTAAATATTCAGGCGAATAGAGAGTCGCTAAAGACAGTCAGTTAGAGTTGATAAGAAATGCTTTTGATTACATTCTATCAAGAAGAGCAGTGCGAGTGAAACCCTTGTATGTGATGAGCGAACTCCATACATGGACGGGAAAAGCCCCTGTACAGAGTTAGCAGCTGGGAGGGTGAGGAAAACTGGCGGAGACGCCAAATAAGATGTAAAGTTTCCAGTTTAAATTATTATTTAAGGGCTGACCGAGGATGTTCAGTGCAGAAGAGGGGGATAGTTGAGTGTCATTGAAAAAGAAGGAATAGCGGTTGTGTCAAGTTGATAGATGAAGGAATGGAGTTTTCAGGCATTGAACTATACTAGGTTTGCACTGTCCCAAGCAGCAATTTTAGAGAGGTCTGAAGTCAGACGTTCTGTGACTTCCCTGAGTGAGTTGTTTGATTGTTGAAGGGTTGAACGTCTATGAAAAGACGTGGAATAGTGCAGCTGGGCCCCATCAAACTTACCAACTAGGTCCACTTACGAGGGCCAAGTTACCATGCTGCTACCAGAGCTGGTAAATCGCTATTCAGCAACGACATAGTAGCTGCCTGATAGGGTACGAGAGCTTTTGGAGCCGCTAGCCGCCAGAAAGTTCTGGTTAGGCACTTAGATAGTGTGTTTTGTGCCAGAGATAGGAAGTGTACGTTGAGGGTGTGTTTGCTGGGGACTGGGATAGGGAAGGTAGTTGATGGGCTAGACACGTGCTTGGAAAAAGATGGGACCAAGCCCATTGTTTTTCTCAGCGCGGGAGGGAATGACCTTGGTAAGGTCAGGAGTGAGAAACTGTTCGCGAGGTTTCGACAGGCTTTGAATAGGATTAGGGACAAGGGAGGGATCCTTGTGGTGTGTGGTGTCTTGCGGAGGAGGGGAGTTGGTGATGAGTGGCTGTCCAGGGCTATTACAGTGAATCGCAGGCTCGCGAATCATTGTAAGAGTAATGGATGGAGTGCATTTATCGCGCCAGGGTGTTTGGGTTTTGGCCGGAACACTCTAGCGGGAGATAACTGCACTCCAGTGCTTTTTTTCGTTAGTCAGAATGGAAGAAGGGGTTGTGAGGTCAAAACGAAGGACAAATTAGTTAAATCTAGAAAGGTAACTAGCTCAGGGAAGGTGTGAAATAGCTTAAGTGTTTACTACACAAATTGTAGAAGTATTTTGAATAAAATAGACTTGCTTAGAGGAATAGCATGTGTACAGAACTTTGAAATTATTGCTTTAACAGAAACTTGGTTAGATATGTCAGAAAAAGTATTTAATCCAGAGGTTAAGATAGATGGTTATACATTGTTCTATAAAGACAAGGAAAACAGGAGAGGAGGAGGCGTCGCGTTATACGTTAGGGACACATGACTGTGTTGTATTAACAGTATAATTAAAACAGATAGAAAACAGAGTCGATATGGGTAAGTATTAAGGAAGGATTGCAGTCAGTAGTACTGGGAGTAGTGTACTGGCCACTGAACAGTACAAAGGAAATTAACACCTCACTGTGGCAGGAAATAAATAGAGCAGGAAGGTACAGTCAGGTATGAGTTGTAGGAGATTTTGATTTTAGGAATATCGACTCGAGCCTGATGGTGGGTAACAAGGAAGCAGAGGAATTTCTTAAGGTAATTTAGGATAATTTTTTAAAACAGGTAGTCGTAGAACCCGTAAGGGGGAACAATATTCTAGATTTAATTCTTACTAACAGGAAGGAAGGAGTCACACAGATAGAGATTGGAGGACAGCTAGGTAACAGTGACCATTGGGAAATTAGGTATAAATTAAAATGCGAAGAAACTTTTAGAAGCAAAAACACTAGTAAAATCCCTGACTTCAGGAGAGCAAATTTTGAGGAATTAAAAAGGTACCTCCAAGGAGTTGACTGGCAACGGATGCAGGGTGAGGTCAGGTCCGGGACAGAGTTGAGAGAGATAAGGCAAGATGAGAGAGGTGAGGTGAAGTGTGAAGGTGTAGGACAAGAGGAGGGAAGATGTGTCCGAAAAGGACGGAGGAGAGAGAGAGGGGGAGATACGTGTGAGTATGTTGGAGGGTCAGGTCATGCTGAAATGGGAGAGGTGAGGTCGAAGCGAGTAGATGAGGGAGTGGAGATGATGGAAGAGGCCGAGATGAGGGGATTAGGTGAAGTAAATGTAGATGAGTTGTATAAGTATTTCGTAGATAAATTACATACAGGTCAGTTAGCAAACATCCCGTATAGAGCAATAAGATCACAGAAAAATTATCCTAAATGGATGACTGCTAGGTTAAAACATTATAAAGGGCGGAAGAGAAGTATACATAAGATTTTAAGGGCAGGTGAAGAGGTTTTAAGGCCACAATGTAACGAATTAATTAGAACAGTCAGGAGGTTAACGAGGAAAGCTAAGGGCAATTATGAATTAAAGGTAGCCAGCCAGGCGAAGACGGACCCCAAGGGATTTTATCAGGTATACAGGACGAAGAATAAGGATATTATAGGTCCATTAAAGGCAGCAGATGGGGAGCTTGTTAGTTCTAGGAAGGAAATTAGTAAAATTCTGAATGAGTATTTTTTAACTGTCTTCACCCAGGAAAAACATGCAGGATATGCTAAGTAGTGAACAAATGTTTAGAGCAGATGAGAATGAGAAGCTGACAGATATTTACATAAATAAGGAGATAGTGGAATAGGAGATAGATAGGCTAAAAAAGTTCAAGACACCAGGACTAGATGAAATATATCCCAGAGTACTTAAGGAATGCAAAGAGGTTATTAGTGAGCCGTTAGTTTCTGTCTTTAGGAAATCATTTGAGTCAGGTGAGGTACCAGTAATGTGGAGGCAGGCTAATGTAGTACCCATCTTTAAGAAAGGAGATAAAACTTCAGCGTCTAATTATAGACCTGTCAGCTTAACTTCAGTTATAGGTAAAATATTGGAATCAATAATAGTGAGGAACATTAGGAAGCATTTAGAAAAACACGATTTGATAAATCAGTCACAGCATGGCTTCGCGAAGTGGAAGTCTTGCCTGACAAATATGTTAAGTTTTTACAGTAAAGTGTACGAGGCAGTACATAAGAACATAAGAAATAAGGGAAGCTGCAAGAAGCGACCAGGCTTACACGTGGCAGTCCCTGTATGAACACACCTACCTATTTCCATCTGCTATCCCCATCCATAAACTTGTCTAATCTTCTCTTAAAGCTCTCTAGTGTCCTAGCACTAACTACATGATTACTGAGTCCGTTCCACTCATCTACCACTCTATTTGAGAACCAATTTTTTCCTATCTCCTTCCTAAACCTAAATTTTTCAAGCTTGAACCCGTTATTTCTTGTTCTACCCTGGTTGCTGATCCTAAGAATTTTGCTTACATCTCCCTTGTTATAACCCTTATACCACTTAAAGACTTCTATCAGGTCCCCTCTTAACCTACGTCTCTCTAAAGAATGTAAATTTAACAGCTTCAACCTCGCCTCGTAAGGAATACTCCTCATCCCCTGTATCCT
This sequence comes from Scylla paramamosain, assembly GCF_035594125.1. Lineage (NCBI taxonomy): Eukaryota > Metazoa > Arthropoda > Malacostraca > Decapoda > Portunidae > Scylla > Scylla paramamosain. Next base: position 27,943,259 of record NC_087154.1, read on the forward strand.
TTTAGTCATTCTCCTCTGTTCTGATTCTAATAGACCTATATCTTTCCTGTAATGTGGGGACCAGAACTACACCGCGTAGTCTAAATGAGGTCTGACCAGCGCCAAGTATAACTTTAATATTACTTCCGGCCTTCTACTTTTAACACTCCTAAAAATGAATCCTAGTACCCTATTTGCCTTGTTTCTGGCTTCTATGCATTGTTTCCCTAGACGGAGTTCAGAGCTAACTATAACTCCTAAATCTTTCTCGTACCCTGTACCTACCAGAGTTTGGTTGTCTAATGTGTACCTATTGTGTGGGTTTCCTCTACCTACGCTAAGCACTTTGCATTTATTGATATTAAATTGCATTTGCCATCTATCCGTCCATTCATTCATTCTATCTAAGTCTGCCTGCAAGGCGATGGCATCCGATTCTGACCTAATTAATCTACCTATCTTTGTGTCATCCGCAAATTTACTAACATCACTACTAATTCCACTATCCAAGTCATTGATATACATTATAAATAACAATGGCCCTAATACTGATCCCTGTGGCACCCCACTAATTACATGACCCCACTCGGATTTCGAGCCGTTTATTACCACTCTCTGTCGCCTGTCACTAAGCCATGACCCTATCCAGCCTAACACCTTCCCATCTATCCCGTGTGCCCTAACCTTTCTCAGGAGCCTTTGATGGGGTACCTTGTCAAATGCTTTACTAAAGTCCAGATATAAGATATCATAACTATCACCATTATCTACTGCCTCGTACACCCTACTGTAAAAACTTAACACGTTTGTCAGGCAAGACTTCCCCTTCGTGAAGCCATGCTGTGACTGATTGATCAAGTTATGGTTGTCTAAATGTTCCCTAATGTTCCTTGCTATTATTGACTCTAACATTTTACCTACAACAGAAGTTAAGCTGACAGGTCTATAATTAGACGCTAAAGTTTTATCTCCTTTCTTAAAGATGGGTACTACATTAGCCTGCCACCACATTACTGGTACCTCACCCGACTCCAGTGATTTCCTAAAGACAGAAACTAATGGCTCACTAATAATCTCTACATTCCTTAAGTACTCTGGGATATATTTCATCAGGTCCTGGTGACTTGAACTTTTTTAGCCTATCTATCTCCTGTTCCACTATCTCCCTAGTTATGGAAATATCTGTCAGCTTTTCATTCTCATCTGCTCTAAACACCTGTTCACTATCTGGCATATCCTGCATGTTTTCCTGGGTGAAGACAGTTAAAAAATAATCATTCAGAAGTTTACTAATCTCCTCCCCAGAACTAACCAGCTCCCCATCTGCTGCCTTTTAATACTTTAGTAAAGCTTTTGACAAAGTACCCCATCAGAGGCTCCTGAGAAAGGTTAGGGCACACGAGATAGATGGGAAGGTGTTAGGCTGGATAAGGTCATGGCTAAGCGACAGGCGAGAAAGAGTTGTAATAAACGGCTCTAAATCCGAGTGGGCTCATGTAATTAGTGGGGTACCACAGGGATCAGTATTAGGGCCATTGTTGTTTTTAATATAGATCAATGACTTGGATAGTGGAATTAGTAGTAATGTTAGTAAATTTCTGGATGACACAAAGATAGGTACATTAATTAGGTCAGAATCGGATGCCATCGCCTTGCAGGCAAATTTAGATAGGATGAATGATTGGACGGAAAGATGGCAAATGCAGTTTAATCTAAAAAAAATGCAAAGTACTTTGCGTAGGTAGAGGAAACCCACACAGTAGGTACACAATAAACAACGAAACTCTGGTAGGTATAAGGTGCGAGAAAGATTTAGGAGTTACAGTTAGCTCTGAACTCCGTCTAGGAAAACAATACATAGAGGCCAGAAACAGGGCAAATAGAGTATTAGGATTCATTTTTAGGAGTGTTAAAAGTAGAAGGCTCGAAGTTATACTTGGCGCTGGTCAGACCTCATCTAGACTACACTGTGCAGTTCTGGTTCCCATATTACAGGAAAGATATAGGTCTATTAGAATCAGTACAGAGGAGAATGACTAAAAGGATGCAGGTGATGAGGAGTATTCCTTACGAGGCGAGATTGAAGCTGTTAAATTTACATTCTTTAGAAAGACGTAGGTTAAGAGGGGACCTGATAGAAGTCTTTTACTGGTATAAGGGTTATAACAAGGGGGGTGTAAGCAAAATTCTTAGGATCAGCAACCAGGATAGAACAAGAAATAATGGGTTCAAGTTTGAAAAATATAGGTTTAAGAAAGAGATAGGAAGAAATTGGTTCTCAAATAGAGTGGTAGATGAGTGGAACGGACTCAGTAATCATGTTGTTAGTGCTAGACATTAGGGAGCTTTAAGAGAAGATTAGATGGGTTTATGGATGGGGATGATAGGTGGAAATAGGTAGGTATATTTCATACAGGAACTGCCACGTGTAAGCCTGGTCGCTTCTTGGAGCTTCCCTTATTTCTTAGGTTCTTATGTTCTTATGTATGTATAATATCTATGTCTATGTCTATATCTTATGTATATATATATAATATCTATAATTTTAGTTACTGACGCCTCAAGAGGTGTTTTATTGTTTGAATGTTTAATAAAAAGTTCATTCTACGTGGACAGCGGCTAACATATATATATATATATATATATATATATATATATATATATATATATATATATATATATATATATATATATATATATATATATATATATATATATATATATATATATATATATATATATATATATATATATATATATATATATATATATATATTAGGTGATAATTGGAGAGAGAAGTGACAAGAGTCGCACTTATTTTTTCAGTTCAGTAGGAATGAAAAGTACATGTCGACAGACAGAGTTGGTAGAATTTGTCCAGGCAAGGTGCAAGCTCATTTTCAGAAAACAATAGGAGTGACCCCATCAGGTCCATAAGCATTCTAAGGGTTGAGACCAGCGAGGCCATGGAAAACATCATTTGGAATTATCTTAATGGGAGGCATGAAATAGTCAGAGGGTGAAGAAGAGGGAGGAACAAGTTTTTGTAAGGGAAGGTTTAAGCAAAGAATTAAGATTTAGAGGTAGATGAGATGGCAGTGGTGCAGTCATCAGCAGCACATGTACAGACCGAGGTTTTACAACAGCACCGCAATCTCATATCTTCCGCCTCAGGTTTTTTGGTGTTTGGAGAAGTTAGTGTGTCTGATATCGGCCGGTCCTTTTGTGTCGGCGTGGTTTCAGCCGTTACAGTATTCCTGCAGCACAAATAATCTTGTTCGATTTTTTTGGGGATTTACTAGGTAAGGCATTAGTCCTTGTAGAAATCAACGGAAAAATGTTTCAAATAAAACATGAAGCAGGGGATTAAAAATAAATGTGAAAACACTGCGAGCCTAGACTTAAGCTTATAATAACTGTTCTGTAGAGTGTGCATCACCAGATTCCGCGGATATTGTTAGCATAAACACTTAAAATTAGTGTTTTGTGGCATATAGGTACAGTACATCAAAATGTATCACAAGAGACGGTTTTAGAATGTGCAGGGAACTGTGGGAGCATATAATCTAGTCTTACATTAAAACAACCGGGAACAACCAGCAACTCCGACCATTGCGAATACCCCAGTTGTGCTAGTCTTATCTTTAAGTTCCACTTCATTGCAGTGAAAAGCACAACAGATCAGGGATGGGGTGAATACAAGAACTGCATATTCGAATACGAATACGAATACTTTATATTTATACGAATACGAATACACTGAAATACTGATAACTCAAATACAAATACGAATACTTCATGAGAGTATTCGTGAATGCATTCATTAATACTTTTAGCTGAAAATAACTTTTTCATGTAGGTAGATCGGCAATGAGCTTAATATGGTACTAAAGTTATTTAATAGTAAAATGATGTCATGAACTTATAACTGATGCCAGTGTTCAGTATATGTTTATCACACTTAGACATATTTGTTTTCCAAAATTTTCAAGTATATATCTAAGCTGTACTGAAAGAAACAAAACTAAATACCTATGTGAAATTATAATAGCCAAGTCTTTTCTAGTATCTTGCTGTAGATCTATCTTCTATTGTATATATATATATATATATATATATATATATATATATATATATATATATATATATATATATATATATATATATATATATATATATATATATATATATATATATATATATATATATATATATATATATATATATATATATCATACGCGTCGGACAAACAGGAACGAAGATTTGTAACTTAAAAGGAACAATAACTATTATTTCTGATGATGGATTTAAGATTATTCGGCATATTATTCGAAGAATACGAATACTTTTCCCAAGTATTCAAATACGAATATGAATACCCCATCGCTGCGACAGTCAGACTGATAATTCACTATGTAACACGATTTTTGTCTTTGACAAGCAAGTGTTATTTTCCAACTCTTTTCATTGCAAAACAATAGAAGATGTCCATTATTCCTGTCAAATTTTGCTTTTGTGGCTTTTAGAATGATTTTTTTTTGCCCCAAAACAGCAAAATTTTACCATTTTTCCAGACGATGTCACAGAGAACTTCTTTTCTTTTGTCTGGATGAATTGACCACATATGTAGCAGAATGCATCTGGAGAATGATTGCAGTCTCTTCATACCATTTCACCTCTTGTGATGTGTTTTCTCAGACAGCCAAAGCAGAACTGATTGGTGGTTTGCAGGCCCCTACTTTTATATTGTCAAGCAGTACTCTAGAATATTCTTAGTCTTTCTAGAATGTGTTCCAGAATGTTCCCAATCTTTCTAGAATATTCTTGAACATTCTTGAAGATTTGAGATTTCTGAAATGTAACCAAATTCTTCTAAATATGAAAAAATTTTTGTTAGATCTGATCAATTCAAGAATGATCTTATTAAAAATTAAAAATCTTTGGAAAACTTCATAATCTTTTTTTCATTGTTTTGACTTATTTACAATATTTCAAAAGCAATTAGATAAGCAACTGAGATTTTGCAAAGGTCTTTACCTGGCATGAAAACCAGTACTATAATAAAAAAAACTATAATGAAAACCATACTATAATAAAATAAGACAAAAATGTAAATTCATTGTTCTAACCACAAAAGCAAAGTTTTAGGATCAAAATAACTTTTCTATTTTGTTTAGATGGAAATAACTGGAAAATTATGGTTTGGGGCCAAGGACAAGACAAAAGAGAAATTTTGTTACATAGTGATCAGACAGACAGACAGAAAGATAGAGTGAGTGTTCTCACTAATATGAATATAACTGATACCACAAACTTCATTTGAGAAACTAAAGAAGCTGAATTGAGAGCAGGGGAATAACATAAGATTTAGCACTATCATCTTAATTTAAGAAAATTACACTATTTATGGGTTTAAAAGAAACGACCAATACCTACACTATAATACTAGCATGAGATGCAGGATGATTGATATTCATGGTGAAATTTTGGAGTATTTTATTGAAAATGAATTCTGAGTTCCAAATAAGGTGGAGATCAGATTAGTAAAGTTAGTCTCAGTAGGATATTACAGATACGAGCTTGATAATGAGAATATTAAAATTATGCAATTGTTAATGTGGTTAAAAACATTTGGATTGGTTGTGATGTTATGACTTTTGATAGCCTTGGAACAGTGTGATGGTGATATTTTCATACGTCCGGTCCTGTCTCATCCAATGGCCTTGCCCCTTGTTTCTACCATAAATAGAGCAAAGAAGACACCCAGGATACTGGAACAACCGTAGAACAAGAAGAGCCCAGGCTGGCTGAGGAGAGCTAGCATGGGCGAGTAGAGCTGCAGCATCGCAAAGATGATGACGTTGCCCATGGTCAAGCATATCGATGACGCCTGAGAGAGAGAGATATATTTTAGGAAGAATATAGAATGTTACTGATTTAGAGATGTTATAGAATTTGTACCGTACAAATGCTCTACATTTGAGAATTACCTGACCACGGATGTTGGTAGGAAAATACTCCGATGAAATAATGGGAGGTACAGTTTGGACTCCTAGGGTCCAAGCCAAGAAGGATATCATCACGCACACCATCGGCACCCATGAGAACCTGTAACAGAAAACCACATTTGTACGTTATGTTCCTCGCCCTAAATTTTCTGTAGAAATAAATAGTAATTAATTAACTATGTGTTGCATTATTGCATTTTTTTTTTTTAGGTATATGTGAACATTTGACTTTATTCAAGAAATACATTTACTTGGAGAAAATATCGTCATTTTGGGTTGCAGCTTCAGCCAAATAAACGTAACTGCCAAGGATGATCATGCACACTGCGTTGATAGCGTGTGAAACAAGGAGAGAGTAACGTCGTCCCACCCTGTCCATCAGAAAGCACGCTGCTATGGTTCCTGCCACTCGTGGGACTCCAGCAATGGCTGTGATGGCGTTCGGGTCCATGAATGCTCCTGTGTTCTCCAGAATTCGAGCTGTAAATACTAGCATGACATAGTTGCCACTCATCTGGCTCAAGAGAAAACATGTTGCTACAGCAGTTATTCGATGCAGAGTGTCCTTGTTCAGGAGACCTTTCCACCCACTTCTGCTACTGGAGTTCATATACTCCAGCTCTCTCACTTCAGCTTCGATGTCAGCATACTTGCCCCTCAAGCTCCTTAGGACAGAGAGGGCATCCTGGCGCCTTCCCTGGATCACGAGGTACGATGGCGACTCGGGTAGAATGAAGGTAACCACAGTAAACATTACAGCATTAATGGCACACACGAAGCAGAGGTAGTACCAGGGAAGGGCGTAACCGACGGCAACGGTGTACAAATTGCCCAGCGAAATGCCCAAGGAGGATAGAAGTGCCATCATGCCCCGAATATTGGTATCTGATGACTCCACTATATAGACGTATCCAATATTATTCATAGATCCCAAGACAATTCCTTGAAGCAACCTGTGGCAAATGATTAATAGAATGTGAAAAGATCAGTCAGATAAGTTTGTTGGGTTGAAAAGTGGCGAAGGTATCTGCATAAGTAATGGGACAAATAATTGTAGTCAGTAATAAATTAAAAAGAAAGATGAAACTCTGATTATATATTTATCTTCTGCATATTAGTGGCAGACATTTGGCAAAATGGACATTTCTTTGGACGGACATTTGCAAAACAGACATTTCACGAAAAACAATTCAGCGAATGGAGAATCCACCGAATATTGGATATCTGCCCGAATGTATTCATAGTCTTTTAAATTTTGTTTGTTGTTTTCATTGTGTGCAACTGCTTTTATGAAACAAACTGTAAAAACAATGAAAGAATATTATCATATGATTAAAAGATTTTGATTGCGCATGTGTTAAAGTATAAAAGATATTAATTATAAAGTAATTAGTTAAAGAAAACTTGCACATTAAAATTAGTTGATGTTAAATATTTAAAGAGTATGGGTAATTGCTCTTAAGAAATCAGTTCTAAGATACTCCTATTTTTCAATGATAAAATATAGTTTTGTGTTTAATATCTCGTACTTCTTCGGTTTTCTCAACTCCATTCCTGATTCTACCAGTCAGAGCGAAATGAAAAACATTCTGAGGATGGGCACTGAACAAACGTATGATGAATTACCTGCCAGTAAAGAAAAGGATGGTGTTTGGGGCAAGCCCCAAAACCATCCAACCTGCTATGCAGGGCAAGCCCATCAGCTGCAGCGACTGGCGACGCCCGAATTTGCTCAACATCCATCCTGCATTTAGCGTCCCAAGTATCGCACCCATAAACGTCAGACTACCTGAAGGATGCCAAAAAGGATTCCCAATACACATTCTTACATAAACATATCCATTCACCGTCACACACCAAATTATGTGATATATAACAATTAAAGAAAGAGAGAAGGCAAGAGAGCAGGTTAAGTCACTGCGCACATAAACGCAACATCCAGCTTTGGATCGAAAATGAGGATAGAGAAAGTAGGAGGGAACAGAAAAGGGGCTACTGTCAGTTGCCTCAGACACCTGAGTTTCCGTTAGAAAAAGATGAGGTTTAGAAGAGGAGAGGTAATGTTCTACAGATTGAAAATTAGATCTTAGACCGCGAATGTTACAGAAGTTAATGAAAAAAAAGTTGAGGGGGGGTGTCAAGACACTTGGGGTCGTCGACAGAAAGGCAGTCCAACCTGGGGACATTTATGGTCCCCTCCCCAGATGGGGACTCGGAGGCTGGTGTAGGAGTCGCCATGATAATTTTGAAATTTTTGAGTGAAGGATGTGTGTGTTATTGGGTGCTTGTAGTTTTGTGTGGAGGAAGAGAGTTGTCTTTAGAGGGCAGGCTGTCACTGCCCCCTTGTGTTATGAGACACAAAGGGAAACGTTCAGTGAGGTCACAGCTGTGTTTAATGATAAGTTCACAGCACCCCCTGAACAGTGCTTTAGACCTCACTGGGAGTAATTATCGTTTCGGCAGGTGTCTACTGCCTCCTCCTGAGGAACACCACTGTTAATAGATTTAGGAAAAGAACAGTGACCGTCTACCACAGCAGCAATAGAACGGTCAGAATGGAAACTTGAGATTAAGTTACAGTGAGAATAAAAGCTGTAGGAGGGTAGTTTGGAAATAAAAGTTTTGTGCCAGACTCTATCAAAAGCTTTCGATATGTCTAAGGCAACAGCAAAGGTTTCACCAAAATTTCTAAAAGAGATGACCAGGACTCAGTAAGGAAAGCCAGAATATCACCATTAGAGCGGCCTTGATAGAACCCATACTGGTGGTCAGACAGAAGGTTGTGAAGTAAGAGATGTTTAAGAATCTTTCTGTTGAGGATAGATTAAAAAACTTTAGATAGGCAGGAAATTAAAGCAATAGGACGGTAGTTTGAGGGATTAGAACGGTCACCTTTTTTAGGAATTGGCTGAATGTAGGCAAACTTCCAGCAAGAAGGAAAGGTAGATGTTGATAGACAGAGTTAAAAGAGTTTGACTAGGCAAGGTGCAAGCACGGAAGCACAGTTTCGGAGAACAATAGGAGGGAACCCATCAGTTCCATAAGCCTTCTGAGTGTTTAGTACAGCGAGGGCATGGAAAACACCATTGCGAAGAATCTTAATAGGTAACATGAAGTAGTCAGAGGGTGGAGAAGAGGGAGGAACAAGCCTGAATCGTCCAAGATAAAGTTTTTAACAAAGGTTTGAGCGAAGAGTGCAGCTTTAGAGATAGATATGATAGCAGTGATGCCATCTAGTTGAAATAAAGGAGGGAAAGAAGAAGAAGCAAAGTTATTAGAGATGATTTTGGCTATATGCCAGAAGTGATGAGAGGAGTTAGAGCTTGAAAGATTTTGACACTATCTATTAATGAAGGAGTTTTTGGTTAGTTGGAAAACAGACTCGGCATTGTTCCGGGGAGAAATATAAAGTGTATGAGATTCTGGTGATGGAAGGCTCAAGTACCTTTTGTGGGCCACCTCTCTATCATGTATAGCACGAGAACAGGCTGTGTTAAACCAAGGTTTGGAACGTTTATGTTGAGAAAAAGAATGCTAACCACAGTAGTCATTTCAAGGAAAAATCAGCAAAATACCTCCTCAGGCTCCCCCCAACTAGCAGAAGCAAAATGCCAGAGGCACCTCCGCTTAGGGGGATCCTGAAGAAGGATTGGGGCGATAGGACAAGATACAGATATGAGATTGTGATCGGAGGAGTCTAACGGAGAAAAGAGGGTAACAGCATAAGCAGGATTAGAGGTCAGGAAAAGGTCAAGAATGTTGGGTGTATCTCTAAGACGGTGTTGCACCAATTGCTCTAGGTCGTGGAGTATAGCAAAGTTGAAGACACGTTCACCAGGATGGTCAGTGAATGGAGATGAAATCCAAAGCTGGTGGTGAACATTGAAATCTCCAAGAATATAAATCTCCGCAAAAGGGAAGAGTCAGAATGTGCCCACTTTGGAAGTTAAGTAGTCAAAGAATTTCTTATAGTCAGAGGAGTACAGAGGTATACAGAGGTATACAGCACAGATAAATTTAGTTTGAGAGTGACTCTGTTAGTCGTAGCCAAATGGTGGAAAACTCAGAAGATTCAAGATCGTGGGCACGAGAGCAGGTTAAGTCATTGCGCACATAAACACAACATACGTGTACATGTACACACACACACACACACACACACACATATATATATATATATATATATATATATATATATATATATATATATATATATATCCTTGGTTGTTCAGTATCTACATCAGTATTTACTGCTGATTAATTATATTATATTGTTACAAACAGATTCAGCCCCGATTACAGCTGCCACTACACTCGGGTCAGCTTTCCCTAGGCTAGCTCTTTCTAGCCTGGTGCGGGCATAAACACGACGAATTCAGGCACCTGCTGGTCGTCGACCACTGTTAAATTTCTCAGATCGCCACTCGGTTTAACCCACCGACCGAGAAGGGAGTATAACAAACACCAATTTAATCTCTCAATCTCGAAAGAACTAATATATATATATATATATATATATATATATATATATATATATATATATATATATATATATATATATATATATATATATATATATATATATATATATATATATATTACTCACCTACTAGGTCCTTTTCGGCTGTAGTGAGGACCAACACTGTGCCAACAAGGGTAGAATTGTCCTTTTCGAGAGCGGACAAAGCAGGGGAGGGCCAGCTGATAGCTGAACCGGCGGCTACATTACCCAGGGTTATTATCTGCAGCATCGCTACCTGCAGGAAAACACAATTTCCGTCAATTACATGTTTAATGATGGAAAAGTCTTGAAGTCAGTTTATCCAGAGATGTGGCAACTTTCTTTCTTGTGCAGGCCGTGATTGTTCTCCACTACATGCCAGTTCGGTCTTGGATGGCACAGACAATTTTTGTACCCTGGTTCTGTGTTGTTTTGCTTCCAAGTAAACTTTGTTTTTTTGGAGCGTGAATCCTGCTAATTCCACCCACAACAGAAAGTGGGGGGCAGCAGGTATTCCTGCTGAAGATAAACACAAGTTTTTTTTTTTTTTTTTTTTTTATCTTTTCCTAACCCCTAATTCCTCTGCTTATGCTATCAATTTGTTCTCCCCGTTGGGCTTCTCCGATCACAACCTCATGTCTGTATCTTGCCTTATCGTACCAAATTCTGCTCAGGATCCTCCAAAGTGGAGGTGCCCTTGCCGTTTTGTCTCTGCTGATTGGGAGGATCTGAGGAGGTATTATTCTAATTTTCCTTAGAAAGACTACTGCTTCTGTGTCAAGGACCCTTCTCTGTGTGCTGATCGCATAACAAAGGTGATAGTGTCTGGCATGGAGGCGTACATCTCTCAATCTTTCTCTCGCCCTAAACCTTCCAAACTTTCGTTTAACTCGCCTGTTCTAGTGCTGTACATGAAAGAGAGGTGGCCCAAAAGGTACTTGAGCCTTCCATCGCCTGGTTTTCATGTACTTTTTATTTCTGCCCTGAATCAAGCTGCCTCCAACTAGCCAAAACCTCCTTCATGAAGAGAAAATAACAAAATCTTTTTAGATCTAACATCCCTCATGACTTAGGGCACCTCACTAAAATATCTCTAATAATTTTGCTTCATCTTTCCGTACTTTATTTTAACCTTATGGCACGACTGCCATCTCATCTATCTATAAAGCTGAACTCTTCGCTCAAACCTTTGCTGAAAACTCTACTTTGGATAATTCAGAGCTTGTTCCTCCCTCTTCTCCACCTTTCCACTATTTCAAGTCACCTATTAAGATCCTTCATAGTGATGTTTTCCATCCCCTCGCTGGCCTTAACCCTCGGAAGGCTTATGGACCCTCCTATTATCCTCCGAAATTGCGTCTGTGCTTGCACCTTGCCTAGTAAAACTTTTTCCAGCTCTGTTTATTAACACCTAACTTTGCTTCTTGCAGGATGTTTGCCCACATTCAGCCTGTTCCTAAAAAGGGTGACCATACTGATACCATACTGAGTGACTGTAGTGATGGTGATGGATATGAGATTGCTAGTGACAGCAATACTACTGTTGCTTCTTCAGAACCTATTTATGTGGGGGTGGGGAAAGAGCCTCTAATAAAGGAAAATTCTATGGCAAGAATGAGCGAAGGAGGGTCGCATTAAATTCACCACCGTCAACCATCTGTGGTGCAAATTCAGCACAATCCACATTTTGTATCATGAAGAAGCAATCACCTAGCACTTACTCAGATGTGTCTGTAAAACAGAAGAAATTACCAAATGGACAAAGGAGGAAGAGTGTGAGGAAGGTAACAAGCTCTGTCGCCATCGCTACCGCTGCCACCATCTGAGATGTTTACAATCTAGCGAATAACACAACAGTGCAACTTGTGAAAATTATATCCTGTGTGCTCTGGAAAACAAAAGTGATATTGTTTTCTGTTTTCATCTTTCCTATTTGTACAGTGTAAATGCAGCATTGTAAAATTAATCCTAGCTCACCGCTAAGTTTAGTAAATAACGCTAACCAGTGATTTGTACAATAAAACGGAAGTTAAGTGTGTTCTGGGTGTGTTTCACAAAAAAAAAAAACGCATAAAAGTGATAGGAAGTCCAATAGGGGTGGACAACTCTCTATAATAATGTGTTTTCAGAGATCCAACTTCATTATTATTCATTATTCATTATTCTCGTTCTATCAATGGCCATATAGTCTTCATATAATATTCAAAGAATGATTTAGTAATAAAATATTTAAAAAAAATTTCTATTACAGGTATCGTCTTCATATTGTTGCAGCCTCATTTTACAATCAACATCTTTCAATAAAAGTTTCATGAGGATCAGATAATTTTTCATTAACCTTGGTCTAAAAGCCTGGGTATCCCCTTAAGGATCTTTGTTAATCTGGTCCCAGGGCCCAGCGAAATACTGGGCCAGGTCTCGTTGGCTCACGAGTTATGTTTCAGAACTTCCTGAGAAAGTTCTGAGCCAACACAATCTGCACTCATCAAGTTTCCTATCCAAGGTGTGTGTGTGTGTGTGTGTGTGTGTGTGTGTGTGTGTGTACACCACATCCGCTCCATCTATCCTTCGCCTTGGTTTCACCTCACCCATCTCTGTTTGGTCCGGCTTTCTCATTTCTGTTAACATTGCTCCTATTATTGCATTTCTCCAAGATACTGGAGTATTTCTTTCTTTCTTTCTTTCTTTCTTTCTTTCATTCTTTTTTGTGACGATGACTCCTATTCATATTGTAGTCTTCTTACAGGCTTGTTGTGAAGGTATTGTAAAAATCTCGAAGAAATCTTTGTTCTTTGTCTCTACACGTTTACTCGACAACAGAAAGTCTAATATGTCTCTTATATGAGTATCTGAAGTAATATGAGAGGTAAGTACGTACTGTATATGTATCCCTGTGTTGTTGATTGTAGATAAACCCTACCACAGCCAGTGCCAAATTGACTACTAAGGTCCCATTCAAGGATGGGTTTTTATTTAAGAAACAACTTTAGTTTTAAATCTTGCTTCTTTAAGTATTATTGGTTCGACATGTTACCTGCTTTGCTAGTCGTAAATGACGTTCCACCCGAGGTTCTTTTTCTTCTGCAACTGTCGGAAAGAAAATGTGGTGCATGAGGAGAGATGTTTCTTTTGTATTATTATAACACACACACACACACACACACACACACACACACACACACACACACACACACACACACACACACACACACACACACACATACGGTAGTAACGCACTTACATCTCCGTAGCATATTATGTATCTATCCACAGCAGCACAAGTAATTTTAACAATATAATAGTATCGCATAATACAATGACGAATACTAATATTTTCGCCTATTTCACAGCTGGACCTGCATTTATCATAGTACCATATTCATACGAGCTTTCGGGCCAGCAGGACTACTTCTCCTTCCCTACCCGTGTCTTCGGAAACACGTAATACAGTTCGGGTAGAGATCTCAAATTCGAATTATACTCCTAATATGGCGGCCCTCTCATTTCCTTTATTCCGTTTCCTGATGCTCTGCTTTCCTGATGCTTTGCCGTAGCTAGTCATGCTTGCTACATCATAATATCGGGTTCCTTGATCCTTCCTCAGTAGCTGTGGAATGACTGGACACATAAAACATAAAAACATAATTTTAAGAAAAGTGGGGTGAAATAGATGAAGGGGGTTATATGAGAAGAATAAAGAGTAGAAATATAGAAGGAGAGTAGTAGATAAAAGTCGATGGGCATCCCACCTTGCTATTTTTATATTATTTTCCTTGCCTATTTTAATCTGTGTCTCGCCCCCAAGGGTGGTTTGACTACGTTTGGGCCACCCAACCTAGAGAACTATTCTGAACTCACTGTGTGAGTGTATTTGTATCTATATACATAATTTAGGTTGTTTTGTGTGGAGGCGTTGTGGCTTGTGTTTTTTATGCGTGTTTGTGTTTTGTGTTGGGTGTACAAAAGTGTGGATGTTAATACATAATTTATATACTTGTGTTTATATTGTTATATTTGTATAATACAGTGATAATATAGTATTTGTTTTTGAGGTAATGCTGGACAAGTTTTAGGGACATGGTAAGTATAAAGTATACTGTAAGTTTTTTTTATTTTATTTATTTTATTTATTTTTTTATTTATTTATTTTTTTTTCAGGTGAAACCTGAAGTAAAAATGTATGAATTTCCCACTGGCAGGTTCCAGCTAACCAATGGAGAGAAACTAATCTACTGGCAAGACTGCCATTTATGGTGTATATAATGTGGTCCCTATTTTTTCGAGGCTTAAGTATAAGATGTTAAATCTCTGATTACCAGAAAAAGGCAAGTAAAAGTGGAAGGTAAGTATAGATAAGTATCAGGTAAGTATACAGGTACATACACATAGCATATATATATATATATATATATATATATATATATATATATATATATATATATATATATATATATATATATATATATATATATATATATACACACACCACTCACCCCACCTGCCATGACAACAAGCTAATGAAAACCGTAAGAGGCTGTAATCTCAACCTTAACGTTTCGTCAGCCTAATTTACTTTAAATCATATGCTGTATCACGTGTGGCGAGTTCCAGCTGAAATATCACTTACTATACTGAATTCCAAATCTTGAGAAATATAGGTTCCTTTTACTACATATTGCTACGAAAAGTTACTTTATTAAGAGAGAGAGAGAGAGAGAGAGAGAGAGAGAGAGAGAGAGAGCCTTATGTCACCATGCTGAAAGAACTAAGGTGCAGTTTTGAGACCGATTCGTCGAGATGGCTAGATGGCCACACTACAGAAATATTTGTATGCGGTTTCAGTCTGCGTTGGCTTAGAAATAATATTACTTATGACAATTATAGGGGCTGTGTAGTTTCAGTACTCTCTGATGTATCCCTATTGAAAAGCAGGGTTGACGGCAACATATTCTCATCTCGACGTTTGCAGTAAGAATAGGATTCAGGACAACTCTAAGCTTCCTCTTTTTCTCCAATTTACCTTCATAAAACTTCTCATCTCATCTCTTAACGAAGCTCCAACTCTGCTCTACATTCCATTACCATGCCTCGGCAGTTATTCTGTTATCATTATTGTTCATCAGTAATCTTTTCGGCGCACGGTGCGTCTTGCTGGTGTATTTTTTTTTTTTCTAAGTGTCTTGACACGCCCCTCAACTTTTTCTTCATTAACTTCTGCAACATTCGCGGTCTAAGATCTAATTTTCAATCTGTAGAACACCACCTTTCCTCTTCTAAACCTCATCTTCTTTTCCTCACCGAAACTCAGATGTCTGAGGCAACAGACAGTAGCCCCTTTTCTGTTCCCTCCTACTTTCTCTATCCTCATTTTCAATACAAAACTGGATGTTGCGTTTATGTGCGCAACGACTTAACCTGCTCTCGTGCCAAGCTCTGGAATCTTCCGAGTTTTCCACCATTTGGCTACGACTACAGAGTCATTCTCAAACTAAATTTATCTGTGCTGTATACTTCTCACTAACTCCTCTGACTATAAGAAATTCTTTGACTACTTTACTTCCAAAGTGGAGCACATTCTGACTCTCTTCCCTTTTGCAGAGATCTCCATTCTTGGAGACTTCAATGTTCACCACCAGCTTTGGCTTTCCTCTTCCTTCACTGACCATCCTGGTGAACTAGCCTTCAACTTTGCTATCGTCCACGACCTAGAGCAATTGGTGCAACAGCCTACTCCTGACCGTCTTGAAGATACGCCCAACATTCTTGACCTTTTCCTGACCTCTAATCCTTCTGCTTATGCTGTCACCCTCTTTTCTCCGTTGGGCTCCTCCGATCACGATCTCATATCTGTATATTGTCCTATCGCTCCAATCCCTCCTCAGGATCCCCCCTAAGCGAAAGTGCCTCTGACGTTTTGCCTGTGCTAGTCGGGGGGACCTGAGGAGGTATTTTGCTGATTTTCCTTGGAATGATTACTGCTTCCATGTCAGAGACCCGTCTTTGTGTGCCGAGCGCATAACAGAGGTGATAGTGTCTGGCATGGAGGCGTACATTCCTCACTCTTTTTCTCGACCTAAACTTTCCAAACCTTAGTTTAACTATACATGATAGAGAGGTGGCCCACAAAAGGTATTTAAGCCTTCCATCACCAGAATCTCATGCACTTTATATTTCTGCCCGGAAACATGCCAAGTCTGTTATCCAACTAGCCAAAAATTCCTTCATTAATAGAAAGTGTCAAAATCTTTCAAGATCTAACTCCCCTCGTGATTTCTGGCATCTAGTCTAAAATATCTTCAATAACTTTGCTTCTTCTTTCCCTCCTTTATTTCAACTAGATGGCACCACTGCTGTCAGATCTATCTCTAAAGCTGCACTCTTCGCTCAAATCTTTGCTAAAAACTTTACCTTGGACGATTCAGGGCTTGCTCCTCTCTCTCCTCCACCCTCTAACCACTTCATGCTAACTATTAAAATTCTTCGCAACGATGTTTTCCATGCCCGCGCTAGCCTAAACCCTCCGAAGGCTTATGGACCTGATGGGGTCCTTCCTATTGTTCTCCGAAGCTGTGCCTCCGTTCTTGCACCTTAACTTGTCAAAGTCTTTCAACTCTGTCTGTCAACATCTACCTTTCCTTCTTGCTAGAAGTTTGCCTACATTCAACCTGTTCCTAAAAAGGGTGACCGCTCTAATTGGTCATCCTGTTTTAGAGATTTTGGTGAAACTTTTGCATTTGCCTTGGATATATCACAAGCTTTTGATAGAGTCTAGCACAAAGTTTTGATATCCAAATTACCCTCCTACGGCTTCTATCCTTCTCTCTGTAACTTCATCTCAAGTTTCCCTTCTGACCATTCTATTGCTGCTGTGGTAGACGGTCACTGTTCTTCTCCTAAATCTATTAACAGTGGTATTCCTCAGAGTTCTGTCCTGTCACCCACTCTCTTCTTATTATTCATCAATGACCTTATAAACTAAACTTCTTGTCCTATCCACTCCTACGCTGATGATACCACCCTGCACTTTTCCACGTCTTTTCATAGACGTCCAACACTTCAGGAAGTAAATATTTGACGCAGGGAAGCTACAGAACGCCTGACTTCTGATCTTTCTAAAATTTCTGATTGGGGCAGAGCAAACTTGGTATTGTTTAGTGCCTCAAAAACTCAATCTATCAACTTGAGACAACCTTCCAGACAGCTATCCCGTCTTCTTCAATGACATTCAAGTGTCCCCCCTCTTCTACACTGAACGTCCTCGGTCTGTCCTTTACTTATAATCTTAACTGGAAACTTCACATTTCATCTGTAGCATTTCATCTTCTATGAAGTTAGGTTTTCTGAGACGTCTCTACCAATTTTTTTCATCCCCACAGTTGCTAACTATGTACAGGGGCCTTATTCCGTCCATGTATGGAGTATGCTTCATATGTCTGGGGGGGTTCCACTCATACCGCTCTTCTAGATAGCGTGGAATCAAAACCATTTCGTCTCATCGACTTCTCTCCTCTAACAGACGGTCTTCAGCCTCTCTCTCATCGCCGCAATGTTGCATCTCTAGCTGTCTTCTACCGCTATTTTCATGCTAACTGCTCTTCTGATATTGCTAACTGCATGCCTCCCCTCCTCCCGCGGCCTCACTGCACAAGACTTTCTTCTTTTTCTCACCTCTATTCTGTCCACCTCTCTAATGCAAGAGTTAACCAGTATTCTCAATCATTCATACCTTTCTCTGGTAAACTCTGGAACTCCCTGCCTGCTTCTGTATCTCCATCTTCCTATGACTTGAATTCCTTCAAGAGGGAGGTTTCAAGACACTTATACTTCAATTTTTGACTACCGATTTGAACCCTTTTATGGGACTGGCATCTCAGTGGGCTTTTCTTTTCTTTTCTTTTCTTTTTTTGTTTCCCTTGGCCAGTGTCCCTCCTACATAAAAAAAAAAAAAAAAAAATCCAATAGTAGTCAAGAGATGTTTTCAACATTGGCCTTCGCCCCAGTCCGCAATATTCTCATGTTACCCTTGCATGGTCTTAATTCTCCATATAATGTAGGTCACTCAGTATGTGTATATGCGGTACATGTTCTAATATTGCATATGGTTATGCATTAATGGTAACTCATTACTCATAATGATAGGAATTTATAAACTACATATTACGAAATTAGTTGTTCTATGTAAATATTTATGTACAAATGGTAGAATTTTGACATAATATTCCTTCTCTTGACAAAAAATTTAATTCTTATTTAATTCATGTATGATGGTACTTTCATACATAACTTCTCACATGAAATAAGGGAAAACAGGACAAGTGAAGACATCTTCCCTTTTATATCACACTACACTGATGCTTTACTCTTAATGCCTTGACTCAGATTCATAAAGGCGATAGATGAATTGATGACAAGTAGCTCAAGATACTTTACCAATTTGGTGCGGTGGTGTGATTTGCGATTCCATCGTATTCTGTTTTAGGTACAGCTACTTGCCGATCTTCGAAGCGTGTTATCCTCCCGCAGTCTTAGCTGTTACTATGAGCGAGGGACATTCTCTCTCTCTCTCTCTCTCTCTCTCTCTCTCTCTCTCTGTGTGTGTGTGTGTGTGTGTGTGTGTGTAAGCACGTAAGTCATGACTAAAAACTGTCTTTTCTAAACAATGAAATGATATAAAGTTTTAGAATATTTGTAAATTGAATTGCAAAACACCTGCCAGAAATTCTTTGACATTAGTTTAACGTTCCGATGAGTTTATTTTGGTTCTCTTACCGGCGTTTTGGGACAAGAAAAAAATATCGTAATTTTCGTTCAAAAGTAATGGACTGAAACACTAATAGTTTGATATTTTGTATATTCTAGGATTTTACTTTTATAGGCAAATACATCTTGTGAGTGGGTGTCCTGTGCGTTGATTGTTTGAGAGCAGTGTACACGGGTGAGGAGAAAAGTTGGTGATGATGTAAACGTACAAAAATGTCTTTTTTGAAGAAAATATTGATGTTTTTATCACCTTCATAAGAAAGAAACAAGAAAACAACAAAACAAGAAAATTATGAATATCGAGACTGATTTGAAACAGGATTTTTTTTTTTTACTGGAGAAATTGAATTTTTTTTTTTTTATGGTAATAACTTGAGTAGAAACTTTTTTACGAGGGTTGTTGCTGCTTATTATTTTATAGCACAGTAGTAATGTGGGCCAATAGATCATACGGGACTTCTAAGAATCAATTCTCAGCGTGCAGAGGAAAGAGACTCATAGGGTCCACCTAGTGACCTAAGTGAGGCATTTCCCGCGTGGTGTCGCATTAAGTGGTTGACTGATGATATACAGTAATGGAAATGACTCAATATGAATCCTAATATGGTCTTCTTTTCGTAAGAATCTATTAGTTAGACAATTCATTCCATGCAGCGATGACTTGGTAATGCAGTAAATTTGCAATTTTTATTTGTCCGATTATTATATATGGTGTATTGAGAAACGACAGAGTTCATTGATGTTCAGGGAAGAACAACACCAAGACATCCTGTTGAAAATGGATACACATGTTATGTTATGTAAATACACTTGAAAGATCCTTTGGCAGCCCGTCCTTAGCAACATGCCTGTCTGGGTATGACATCACGTCTCGCTTCTATTTTACTTTTGAAAACTGCTGAAAGATAACAAAGTAAATATATCGTTGAATAGGTATATAACACTAATAAAAAGATGAATAAATCTTGAACATTAATATCGTCCTTATGAACAGTACTTAGCTCGATTTTATTACGTACTGAATGATTTTTTATTTATTTATTTATTTTTCTTGTCTTACCTTTTAAATCAGTTCCTCCTAAACCGTTTTCTCTCGAAACCAAACAAAGAAAGCCTTCACCATATCTCATGGTAAACATATATAAAACTAACCCAATATCTTCATGACACTATGTATATATACTGTTCTTTCAGCATCAAGTAGCTTTCCTGAATCCCTGTTTTGCTGGTTCCTTACGGTTCAATAGGTTTGCATCCCATGCTTTTTACTTTTTACTTTAATTAGAGAAAGAAGGTGAATGAAGAAGAGTTTGGACAGAGGAAGGTGTATAGTTAGAAATGGAAAGACTGTAGAGAGAAAAGACTGTGGGCAGACCACATTGCTATTTTTTATATAGGAGGTTTCCCGTCTGTGTCTGCATCGGTGGTTCAGTGGTGTGTGTGTCTCATGCTAAGTATATTCTACGTTTCTAATACACTTTATACTAATCTTTTATTCCCCTTTATGATATCCTACGAATATTTTGGGATTAAATAGTTTTGATGACCTAAAGGACAACGGCTAAAAAAAGAAAGTAAAAAAATCGAACAAAATTTTTCTGATACAGAATACTCAGTGAGGAGAGAGAGAGAGAGAGAGAGAGAGAGAGAGAGAGAGAGAGAGAGAGAGAGAGAGAGAGAGAGAGAGAGAGAGAGAGAGAGAATTTTCTCCGTTTTCCTAAGCGCCGTCTTGTGATGTCCTAAGAATTTTTTAGTGCTGTGATTTCATTGGCTGATTTAATGGCTTAATTTTTACTTGTAAAGCGATTATTATTGACTATCGCCTAAAGATCGAGGTGAGAAAGTCGTATGGGGTAGGGGGTCTTGTGGTGAGTCTGGCGTGCGGTCATAAGGTGAGTCTAGGGGGGGTTGGTCTTGATAGAAGGGAGTTTGGTCTTGAGGTGAGTCTAGGGGGGGGCTGGTCTTTAGTTGAGCCTACGGGGGGCTGGTCTTGATGGGAGGGAGTTGGGAGGGTGGTTGGTCTTGAGGTAAGTGTAGGGAGGGATGGTCTTAAGATGAGCCTATGGCGGCTGGTCTTAAGGGGAGGGAGTCTAGGGGTCTAATCTTGAAGGGAGGGAGTCTGGGATGGTCAATCATCAGGTTGTCACTGTGGGATGGCAGATCTTTTCTGTTTTTTTTTAAGGGTTGATCCTATATTATTATTTTTTTTTCAAACAGGATTTTTTTCCTTTTACCATCCCAAGGATCAATTTTTAAGGTCCGGACCTGTAAAAAGGAGCAAAATTTTTGAGATACAAAAAAAAATCTAATTTAAAAAGTTGAAGAGCAAGAAAAGTTGAAAATATTGTGTAGAGAAAGTTCGTATGAATCAGTAAAGTGAGATTTTTTACTAAGTAAGTCTTGTCTATAGTGGATTATGATTATTATTCTCGGCACGTTCTCGTGACGCCACTACAGTCTTTAATTATCTCAAATAATTTTTCCTTTAACTAAGAAGCATTTATGTATTAACAATTGAATGTTATGATATCGAAAATTCTTCATAAATTACAGGATTGAAAAAAAGAAAACTAAAAAAAAAATATTGATGTAAAAATTTATATTAATCAATGGTGTGGTTTCAGCCTGTAAATTATATTTAAAGTTGATTATCCTTGTACCTTCCTGTGATAACAAAAGCGTATTTGAACTGTTGCTTCTTTAACTAAGGAACTCTTCTGTATTATCTGATAAATTTTTGAAAAGGAAAATTTTTCTTTTTTTTTTTTTTTTTTTTAGGTACGGACCTAGAAAAAAAAATAGATAAAAAATTCCTTCGGAGCTACAGATTTGGAAGTGAAGAAAAGTAGAAGAAAATTATTATGATGAGTTCATATAAATCAATAAAAGTGTTTTTTTTTACTGTAAGTTTTATTTAAGATGAATTATAATTATCCTCGCACCATTCCTGTAATGACAAAAAGATCTTTACTCCACGCATATTGTCTCTTCTTTAAATAAGGAACATTTCTGTATTATCAGGTAAATATTTTGTGAACGAAAAATTTTCACTTTATTTTATTTATTTTTTTTTAGGCTCCATCTTAAAGTTTTCTTATCAATGTGCGGTTGAATGCCTTGTTTCTTCTTCCGTACAGGTCAGTTTCTTTGCTATATGATAATAATATTTGTTGTTTTATCATTGCTGCGCTGCATAGTACAGGGTTGTTCCTGGAAAGAACGCTGTGGATGACTTGTCAAGGTCAGACTTGTTCCAATGAGACTTCGTGACAGTCGCACAGTTTTTTGTTTTTTTGTAGGGAGAGGGAGGAAAGTGCTGCTTCTGCTGATTCTCTTAAAATATACATTTTTGCTGATAAAATTTTTGAAGTTCAATATTTTTCAGTGTTGGCTATAAATTAATAATTTAAAAAATCTTACATACCTTTCTCATTAATAAAAGATTCCTTCCGTGTTAATGACATCTGTGACTGACGTAAGGAGGATCTCTGACCTTTAACTACTCTAGATCTAATACTTTAGATGACTGTAGCTAGTCACATACTGCTTCTTAAGGGTCAATATGTCTTTTTTCTTTAATGTAAGACGAGCTCTGGCCAAGGCAACACAAAATGGAGAAAAAAAAAATCCTGCTGAAGGGGTCACTACGTAATGAGGGCATTTCGAAAGGAGATCCAAAATTACTGTAGAGATGTGTCATGAAACCTCTCTTTTGAAGGTCTGCTGAATTGGCTTTTTTTTTTTTCGTTTTGTTTTTAATGCTGCTTTACGTCAGGGCATGTCATTGAGGCTCCTTAGGTTGAATAGGTTCACCTGTCCATGTGTCCAAAAGCCGCGGTACAGAGAGCCACTTCGACAAAGCTCGACGCATCTCCTTTGAGTCAGCAACGAGTCTATTGTGTAACGGTAGAGATGATAAAAGAAAGCAAAGCAGGCAGAGAACTAGATGGAGAAATGAGATAAGTCTTGGTGTGGTGGCCTGGAATAGACCGACAACCTGTAGATGAATGAAGAGGGATGTGGAAAACTTTTTTCTACAGTGGAGTTATAGAGGCAGATTATGGTGATGGAAGTAGTAATAGCTCTACCATCAATAAATTATTTTATCATTTGTGTCGTTATGGCTCCTCGCTTCATCATTTCTCATGCAGACGCAGCCTCCTGTTTTGCATACCATTGAGTGGTTTTGAGCAAATAGTGCGTGGCAAGTGACGAAGCATCTTTCAAGGAAATGACGTTGACATTTTTTTTTCTAAACTGTAATTTTCAGTCAATGCACTCACATCAGGTATCATTTCCCTTTTCTCTGAGTCTGAAAGAAGGATCTCACTGCGGTCCTGGTGCCGTTGTTTGATATCTCGGTGTTTTATGTTTTCATTTCTTTTTGTTTAAGTTTTGTGCTCATTTTGAAACACGACATTGTGTACCTAAGTGGATGTGAATTCAGGGCAGTTTTGAAATGTCTTTTGTGCTATATTTTATGCAGTTTGACATGCCGAGCCCTCTCACCTCCTAGACGGGCGGGCATCACCTGCTTGGTAATGCAAATATAAACACTTTATAATACCTCATGTGACTCTAGCAGTTTGGCGGTGGTGATCCTCAACAATTGTGGAGTCAACGAATCTTTGTAGCCAAGTGTTTGATAAACTGGAGGTATCCATTCACCGCTGTGTATACTATGAGCTTTTATTGAATGTTGTGAGGTGTTGGGCTGTATCCGTCGCCTGTCCGGGTGTGCTATTTGGTCTCTGACACAGGAAGACCTGAGCCTTCCTGTCCGAACACCACGCTTAAAGTAATGTAGTTGTGTCGGCGAGGAGTGTGAACGCGTGCGATCATCCGTGCTGGCATTATTAAGAAGATAGTAGAGGGACTTGTATCTCATATAGTTAATGACTTAAAACATAGTGCTTACAAGATTGCAGTGCAGGACGTAAATTGATGGGGTTTGATAGCCAATCCCACTCCACTCTTACCAACATCAACAACTTTCCACGTGTTTTGCAGCCTTCCTGGCGTGACACATTTTATAGAGTGTATAATTTTCGTCCTTTTAACACGAAAGTCCTTATGAGTCTCTCTCTCTCTCTCTCTCTCTCTCTCTCTCTCTCTCTCTCTCTCTCTCTCTCTCTCTCTCTCTCTCTCTCTCTCTCTCTCTCTCTCTCTCTCTCTCTCAAACTAATAACACAAACAAGTCATCTGCGTTAAACAAGAATCGTCGCTGGTTTTGCATTTTTCTTGTAAGCGTTTTTTTTTTTTTTTTTTTTATCACAAATGCGTGAAAAACGAGGTCACACAAGCACCTAAACATATTTGCTGCTATTTGCTGTCTTTTTAAATGATGTCTGCTGTGCAGTAATTTTTCTGCAGTAACTTTAACAATTACACTTTCCTTTTGATCTTTTCCATACCTACGCAGATTTGATATACAACATGCAACTTTGATGTTCCGTATCAGATATATCCAACATTATTTCTCTTGCAATAAATTAATTGTGTCATATACTATTTCATTACTGATTCGGGTATTACTGCAAGAGCGTTTTCAGTGTTACATATCCTGTGCTTTATTATATCTATTGATATGTAGACCTGACATGAAAACTTTCATATTCAACCAACAAATTTAAAGCATGTTAGTATATTCATAACGTGAAGATGTATGTATATAACGAGAACATCCATCGTGTAAATGAGCTATATTGAACACCTTACAACTAGACATTTCCTCGCATTATTTTCCTATTTTTTTCAGTACCTAAAGATTGAAAGAATAAGCTTCATACCAGCATGTCGCAGTTTTAGTCTAAGTAAGTCTATTTAGATAAAAGTGATGGAGAAACACTGTATTATCAGCATGTACGAGTATCTACTAATGTTTTGGCTTTTAAAAGATCGCTGATGACCTCCTTAAAAGGGAGGGGTGGTGGGCGACTGAACCTGAATAGCCAGGAATGAGTGAGGGATTGTATTGGTGGCCAGGCAGGGAATGTATTTGTGGCCAGAAAAGGATTGTTTAACCGATCTGTTTGGGAATGTATTGGCAAGCTGTGTGGGAGTATTTTGGGTACCACGGAAGGAATGCTTTAGCACAAAAAAAAAAAAAAAAGCTGAAAATAGACTTAGGATGGAGAAAAGAAGTTTGAAGTCATGACAGGTAAAAAAAAAAAAAATTGTAGCCTTTTTTTTTTTTTTTTTTCAAGATGAGGGTCAATAATCTGTAAATGTCAATGGCAGGGAAGACTTCAATGAGAAGACACCATATGTGAAATGTGTGACGAAAGTAACAAAACCATGAGATATTTTCTGCGTGGTGTCTGCCAAATATATATATATATATATATATATATATATATATATATATATATATATATATATATATATATATATATATATATATATATATATATATATATATATATATTTTTTTTTTTTTTACGTAGGAAGGACACTGGCCAAGGACAACAAAAATCCAATAAAAAAACAAAATGCCCACTGAAATGCCAGTCCCATAAAAGGGTCAAAGCAGTGGTCAGAAATTGATGAATAAGTGTCTTGAAACCTCCCTCTTGAAGGAATTCAAGTCATAGGAAGGTGGAAATACAGAAGCAGGCAGGGAGTTCCAGAGTTTACCAGAGAAAGGGATGAATGATTGAGAATACTGGTTAACTCTTGCGTTAGAGAGGTGGACAGAATAGGGGTGAGAGAAAGAAGAAAGTCTTGTGCAGCGAGGCCGCGGAAGGAGGGGAGGCATGCAGTTAGCAAGATCAGAAGAGCAGTTAGCATGAAAATAGCGGTAGAAGTCAGCTAGATATGCAACATTGCGGCGGTGAGAGAGAGGCTGAAGACAGTCAGTTAGAGGAGAGGAGTTGATGAGACGAAAAGCTTTTGATTCCACTCTGTCTAGAAGAGCAGTATGAGTGAAGCATACTCCATACATGGACGGATATGGCCCTTGTACAGAGTTAGCAGCTGGGGGGGTGAGAAAAACTGGTGGAGACGTCTCAGAACGCCTAACTTTTATATATATATATATATATATATATATATATATATATATATATATATATATATATATATATATATATATATATATATATATATATATATATATATATATATATATATATATATATATATATATATATATATATATAGTGGAATCAGGAAAGAAATTGTGAAATTACAATGGACATATAAGGAAGGGGAAAATAAAATAATTGGATTACAGTATTTCTTTTAGATAAAAAAGAAAAAAAGAAAGATGAAGGAAATAATCTATACATATTTGTAGATAGGAGCAAGAGAACGAAAGAATGAACATGAAGAAGAAAATACAGCCATACAGTAAAGAAACAACAGAGATGATAAAAGACAGAGTCACATCAGGAAGCAATACTGGATAAGCACCGCATAGAAGAGAACAGAACAGAGGAATACTGTATTTTCCAACACAATTAAGAGGATAAAGAAAATTGCACTCTACGTATATTATATTGAGAGTTGATGTGTTTCCATCCTTTCATGTTGTCTTTCAAAGCAGTGATCTGTCATCTTGCAATGTCTGAGCTTGCATAATATTGTGCGGGAGGCCATGCTGGGCTGTCCTGCTCCTGCTGGGCCCTGGGTGGTCCTGCCTGGTCCTTGCTTGAGGTGGAGGGAGCGGGAGGAGGGGCTGAGCATCCGCCTGGCCCCCTCCACTGCCACTCGCTTTCGTTTGTTCTGTACGCTTTGGTGTTCATGCTGTCTCATTCATTTGGCCTTGCTGCCTTAGTCATGCGCATTTATGTAATTCATTACTTAGTTCAGGGAATGTCACGTTACTGTGTACGTTCGTGAGCAACACGAAGGACGTGATGGTAGGATACGTTTTCCCGGCGCGCTGCCACTGTTACCTGTCCGCTTGGTACGTGGTTTGGCAGCCAGTTTGTTGTGGACCGGCAGTGCGTTGGGAGGTACCGGGACTTTACACTATCTCATCAGTGACATAAATTTGCCGTCACACACCTGCCAACAGTGTAGGTTGCCGACCAAGGAACACACACTGCCAGTTCGAGGTAAGTCACGGGCAGGACAAATAGACATCGTGGGATTTATTTAGTATCTGAAACAATTATGAATCTATGTCTCCGTAATGAGCCATTCTAGCAACAAATCCTTGTTGGAATTTAGTTGTTGAAGTTTGAATTGTGCCTACTAGTTTGTTGGCTACTGAGTTGGGCGGTTCCCAGGACTGGTGTTTGGACGAGAGTTGGGGACGCTGGGGAAACCTAAACGACAAAGGGGAGGTTAGCGACATGACCCGAACTGTTTGGCATCGCCAGCGTCATCCCGAGAAGGAAAGGGACTGTTATGCCAAGGATGTTAGTACGGGAGGGGCGAGCACAGCCCTCATCTATTTGCATATAAGGATTTTGACTACCAAAGAGACCACACGATGGCGTCCTGCCCACATCTAGTGAGACTGCATGACGTGATCCACAGGCGGGTCGCTCTAGTTGCTTTAATAATCTTATGGAAATTATAATGATCTGGAAAGTTTGAGGAACCGCTGATCACAAAGAAAATACTCTAGTGGTGTTACTTCATTCTTCTTTTGAACATATGGATAATTATGTCATGTAATGCAATTTTAATTATTATTTTGCAGGGGAAATCTGATTTTTTCTTTGTTTACCATAACAGTAGGGATTTCAATACTTTTGCTCTCGTTACGGAAACAATAACATAAACCGGGGACGTTAAGCAGCCATATGTGTATCAAACTTCGAGTGTATTGCAGTATGTGAACCGTCAAGGGTAATTTTATTTGCCCCTTAACCTCCATCCATAGCCTCCAGCCTCTGCCGGCCGGACCTTACCACAGCGTCACACCGCGAGGAGGCTGACCACCACTGTGCATCCGAAACCTCGACTCACTGAGTACTTGTCACGTGACGTGTGAACAATGTATTAATAATCTATTCATGATATGACTTTTTTTTATTTTTTCTCTGTGGACTGGCAACATAACGTGTCTGGCAGTGTATTATTTTGCACCGTAGCGGTATACGAGTACCAGTTTTTGCCGTCGATCTGCCGTGTCCTTACCTTCAACTTTTGTCCTCTCTGTGAAATGAAACTGCTTTATTCCTTGCTAATTTGGTTACAGTAATTTTTTTAGAATTTTCGGTATTTAAGTACTTTGTGCACAATCAGACGTTTAGTTTTAGTCGGAGCAGATTATAAAGCCTGGAAACAGATGGCACATGTTAACTAGCAAAACTACACTATCCTCTTACGTAACTGAAGCGATGCCTCGAACTGTAATTATTGTAATTGACTGATTAATATATCAAGTTCCTCGTTGTCAGTTACAATGGCAAGTTGCTCGAGGAAGAAAAATAAATGGGATATTGAATACTTACTTTCCAACAGCTTCTATCTACAGTATTAGCGCATACAAATTGTCGGCGGTGGCTGCGCCGTTGTTGCAGAAATTCCCTCGATCTCGAATTTGTTTGTTAAGGCGTCCTTCTCATTTGTGGCCCTCGGTCTTGGACTCGTGTATGGTGAGCAACTTAGACTTGCGCCAAGCATCTCAATAGATATATGCGCATATTGTCACATCGCTTTCACTTGCATCACAACGCAAAGACTTCCTCATTGTCTTGTTATAATACGCTCAAATGAAATTATCCTTAACTGTTTTGTCTCTTTAGTTCGTCTAATTATTTTTGTTGCGACATTTCCGGTGTAAGAGAGAAGGGAGGAGGGCACCGTGACACCGTGAGCGGCTGTTCACCCACACTTGACGCCACACACACAACTCACAACACCTCCTCATTCACCAAATTAAGCGCCCTTAGCTAATCCAACATTAATCTTTTTTATTTTTTTCTACTTAGCTCCAAAATTTATTTTTTAGGACACCATCCCCCTCTTCCCCTTGGTCTGCCTCATTGGGAAGGAGCCCCGGAGATCAAAGCCTGTAATCAAGGGGCCTTTTTAATGACTGGCTGTATTGTCTGGCGTAATGTAACCCTTAATTGCTTCCTTAGCATAGGGGAGTTAGAAATATGGGCTACAGTCTAGGGTAATTTGGGAAGAGGGGTACGTTTTTCTCAGTGGTGGGAGTGAAGTCAGGAAGAACATACTTTGACAGGAGACAAGGCAATGTATGCACGGGCGGAAAGAGTTTGTGGCATATTTTAGTCTGTAAAATTTAAGTTGGTGGATTGAGGGAGAGTAAGATATTAGAATGGGGATTAATGAGAGGTGTAAGACTAGAGGAGAGTGGGAGGTGGCTAGCATGTTGTGTGCTACCACTACTTCATAACAGCGAAAATACAAGATGGATGCAAATTATCTATGTGCGTAAAAAAAAAAAAAAGAAAAAAAAACTATACAAGATCTCTCTCTCTCTCTCTCTCTCTCTCTCTCTCTCTCTCTCTCTCTCTCTCTCTCTCTCTCTCTCTCTCTCTCCTTGTTTGGACTAGAGAAAACCAATATTACCAGATCAAGAGTGGTGCCAGACTGTGTCCAGCGGTATCTCAATTGTGTATGTGCCTGGTGCTTGCTGCATCGTTCCTCTGTCTCTGTTAAGTGGCAAGGGGAGAAAACCTCTTTCGAGGCCCCAGAGGAGCATGTAGAGCCCTTTGCTCGTGTCCATAACCAAGGAAACGGGATATTTGCTCGTTATGTTTCTGCTTTACGGGTCATTCTCTAGATCTCTTACGGAGCGTCTTTGACCTTCCAGGCACGTAGCGTTCGGTGTTTTGGAATGATGTCACGTCCTGTTCTTTGTACCCTGCAAAGGCTGGCTCGGAACTCTTCTCCGCAGTGGTTTATGTCCCTTGGAAAGTTAAAGTATCCGAAGGTTCATATTCACCAGAGACTATTAAACGCGTCACGTGATGCTTGGTCGTCCTTGTGCTTCGAGGAGCCCCGCTGGTCTGTTCCGTTTGTTTTCAGGCGAGTTCGGCGAGTCGGTGGGATGGCCGGAAGTGTGGGGGTGAAATGTGAGCCTCGTCTTTGCTGGGACGCCCGGAAGGAAAATGCTTTTTTTTTTTTTTTTTTTGTATCTGCATAAATGTGTACTAAATCTATCTAGTCACCTGCCTCTATTTGTAGAACTTACGAATATTGTGACACACACACACACACACACACACACACACATACACACACACACTGTAAAGTTACACCCATCATTATCTTTCGCATCATTATAAACTCCTGCACGATTTTCATCATATTTAGAGATGGAACATTTACTTACCATTACTCCCCTTTTTTTTCCCCCTTCCACCGCTTCCTCCCATTTCTGGTGCCCTCCCTCCCGCCTCCTATACCGCCTCCTCTTCTCAAATATCAGAGGCTCACACGAATGGAAGAAAACACATAAACATCCGGAAGTGAGGGAAACCGACGAGTAAAATGAATTCAGTTGGTAGCAATAATGTATTTCACGCGTGTTGTTGTTGTTGTTGTTGTTGTTGTTGAGCTGGTGATGGTGGGTTGCTCGCGTTTCTTTGATTCGATACGTGAAGCTTTACAAAAAAATATAAACCAAGCATCTTAAATATTATTACCATTCACGTTGAGGTAATAAATTCTCTCTCTCTCTCTCTCTCTCTCTCTCTCTCTGTGTGTGTGTGTGTGTGTGTGTGTGTATATATATATATATATATATATATATATATATATATATATATATATATATATATATATATATTATATTCAGTTTTGACTTCCCATGTCCTTTTAACCCTGTCAGAAGCCGTCTCGCTCGCTGGTGCCCTTGGTTGTCCATTTATAAAAAAACACTGTTTCACTCAACACACACACACACACCGGAGCCTTGTCACCTGTTGACCTTGACGCGTAGACAAGTACGTTTGGCAGGCACGAAAGGAGGCGGGTAGACAATGCCATGTCTTACCATCCTTCCCTTCATGAATGCTTATGCCTGTCCTGTCGGTAGCTCCTGGTAATACTTTATACATGGGTTTTCCGTACCTTAATTCAATATGTACTCTTCGTCATTGTCCTCCTTGTCATCCTCGTGCGTTGAACTTGTACTGATCTTGTACTGGTATTCAAAGGGTCACGAAGGGAAGGGTGCCGGGTGTTGGGTGTTGAGAGGTCGTTTGATCATGTCTCCTTTCTCATAGTCTGATGGCAGGGAAAGTATTTGTATATGCAGGTTTGTCGGGTCTGAGTCTTTGACTTTTATTTTTGGCAGTGTTATGGATGGGAGCTGAAGGTCGGCCAGATTTGTCGTCGTGTTGCGTTCATTGGACTCTCTCTCTCTCTCTCTCTCTCTCTCTCTCTCTCTCTCTCTCTCTCTCTCTCTCTCTCTCTCTCTCTCTCTCTCTCTCTCTCTCTCTCAGCTTGAGTATTAATGGTAGTTTGGCAGGATAGGGGAAAAAGTGTGTGTGTGTATATGTGTGTGTGTCTGTGTGTGTGTGTGTGTGTGTGTTGCTAGGCGATCCTCTTTGATGCTCTTTTAACTTGTGTGCAGGAAACACACACACACACACACACACACACACACACACACACACACTATTACTGCTGCCGTCACCGGTTGTATGTATGTATATACCACCATTACTACAACCACTTCCTCTTATGTTACTGGCACTGATATCATGCTACCAACAGCACTGACACAAGCAACAACATGACCCTTAGTATCAACACCATAATAGGAACGTAACCTAGCGCTGCACTAAGTTAGTACCACGGTAGATGATGATGTTTAAAGACACAAGGCAAGGTGCCCAATTTACAAGCATAAACATGAACAGTGTTTGTCGGTCTTATGTTCTTTTAGTGATACAATGCCCCCTGAACTTTTTTTCTTTAATTTAGTAAGCCATTAAGCTAACCAGTTCGAAACCACTGACAGATATGATTTCGTTCATTGTTCCCTAACATGATAATACGAATGTAAAATACATTTAGGAGCGGTTGTCTAGAGGGGAACATGTTCAAGAGAGAAAATGACCTAGTGGTAATATGACAACTAGAATGGGATAGCGAAAATAATGATAAATCCATGTATTGATATGCTGACGGTGTGATGACCTTAGCGGTGTCTGGTAATAGTAAGGAATCAGTAACATCCACCTACGTGACACTATCTGAAAAATTGTTTACTGCAAGATTTTTTTTGAAGATTTGTAAGTATTGGCAGAGCAGTGGGGCAATATACTTTTTTCAGTGAAGTTTGTTGGGTTCGTAATTAGCTTTTAACTTTGAATATTGACCGAGTTATTTTCCTTTAAAATTCTTGTTAAATTTTCGATGCCTGTGAATGCTGTAAATTTTCCTCTTTTCTCTCTCTCTCTCTCTCTCTCTCTCTCTCTCTCTCTCTCTCTCTCTCTCTCTCTCTCTCTCTCTCTCTCTCTCTGTACCGCACTTTTGCTCTGTTCCTTTACCACTTACCTCTCCTTCTTTGCCATTGCCTGACCCTCTTCCTCTTATTCTCTCCATCTCATATCGTCATCATCGTCACTTGCTCACATCCTCCGCTTCCTTCCTCCGCCCATTCTCGTCTTCCTCCTTGATCCTACCGTTCTTTTCCCTTTCCTACTTTTCATCTCATCCTGTTCTTAACGTTTTTCCTCCTTCCTTACTCTCCATCTTATGCACCTCTTCCTCACTAGACAACTAGGGTAGGGGAGAGAGGGAGCGAAGGTGGAGAGAAGTATTCAGGAACCTGCTTGACGTGTCCCTCTTGACCACATTCCTCCCGACCATTGCTACCACGCCCTCCCCATCCATACTTCCCTTCCTCATCTCTCCTTTCCTATGTTTACCCTCTGACCTCACCTCTTCGTTCTCGCGCTCTCTCCCTTCCTTCACCCTTCGACCCACCCACTCACCCCTGCCTCTCCTCTTCCCTTCCCATCCTTTCCTCCTGTTGTTTAGTGGCTCTCCTCACTTTTGAATGACATGTTTCCTCGTTCTTCATATTTTTACCCGTTACTTTGCCCCGTCTCTCTCTCCTCTCTCTCTCTCTCTCTCTCTCTCTCTCTCTCTCTCTCTCTCTCTCTCTCTCTCTCTCTCTCTCTCTCTCTCTCTCTCTCTCTCTGTATATTCATTACCTCGTATTTATGTCTTCCTTTCTCAGTAACCCCTTCCTCAGTTAAGTCTGCTTACTCCTGCCTCTCCGCTCCGTCTCATCCTCCCCACCGACCACAAACACGCATTAACCCCTAGCCACGACCCGTAAGCCTGACCTGAACCCATCCTTTCCTCATTGACTCACTCACTCACTCACAAGTGTTCTATCGTTTCCTCAGGCATCTTCACATTTCCCCATCCTCCTCCTCCTCTTCCTCATCTACCTTCTCTCATCATCCTCTTCCTCTCGGGGTCAGAAAAATGGGTTTGTCAGGGATAGTATGGGACACCAGGGAAATAGTGACAAAGCAAGAGGAAGTGAGGGAGAAAAATTGCAACCTGACGAGTGGTCTGTTGAAGGTTGAAGTGTACGAGAGAGAGAGAGAGCGAGAGAGAGAGAGA
>NC_087154.1:27979526-28087026 GCF_035594125.1 Scylla paramamosain
CTATCTCGATGAAACAAAGCGTTCCTACCTTCTATTTTTCCTGCACAATCTCCAGTTTCTCTCCCTTTCATCCTTGTCTTTCACTCGCACCGTTATTTTTTTCCCTTGCACCTCCCTTATGACCTATGCTCTCCATTCCCTTTTCTCTTCTACGCACCTCCCTCTGTCTCTGGATACCTTTACTCTGCATTCATTCTGTTCATCAACCTTTTCCTTTTCCCCCTTTCCATTTTCCTAGCTTGGTTCCCCCCTCTACTATCCTAGGTTTCTGTAGAGTATTTGGTTAAGGTTATCCCAACAGTTCTGATGGTATTTGTTTTTCCTTTTGTGTTCCGTTCAGCTCCTTACACCTTTGCTGGTCCGAGTCGTTTCTTAAAGTGTGTTGTTTAGTTTATCTTGATGACACAATTCTTTTCTTATCAGTCACTGTAATGGTGGTTTATGTGATTAGGTGCGAATTAGGAAGTTTAGTTTGATATAAAGTCGGTATGCTGTAAGTCTCTCTCTCTCTCTCTCTCTCTCTCTCTCTCTCTCTCTCTCTCTCTCTCTCTCTCTCTCTCTCTCTCTCTCTCTCTCTCTCTCTCTCTCTCTCTCTCATTTCCGTCGACCTTTATCTCTCGCGACCATCTCTTCCGACTCCCTCCCCTGTATTTTCTGCTTCATTTTCCGAAGGAGTGTTCCTCTTTTTTTCTTTCTTTTTTTTTTTTCCTTCCTCCTTTCCTGTTGCTTCTGACGCACTTGCTCGTTTCTCCTTCCCCTCCCTCCTCTCCTCCTCCCATCCTCCTCCTCTTTTATTCTTTCGTCCTTTCTCTCTCTCTCTCTCTCTCTCTCTCTCTCTCTCTCTCTCTCTCTCTCTCTCTCTCTCTCTCTCTCTCTCTCTCTCTCTCTCTCACTCACTTAAGTATGGTCGTTCTGTGTTTGTTCGACTCTCTTGGTTTGTTTGGGTTATACCTTTGGCACGTTTTAGAGGGTGGCCATACTTTTTTTTCCACCTCAGATAACTTTGTTTAGGTTCGTGCCGCCTGTGTTTTTGTTTGATTTCCTGTGCTTTATATGTTTCCCGTCTGTTTTTTCATTTTGTTTTGGTTTTTGACACTTCATTCTTATTTCGTGTTTTTCTTTTAAATAAAAGTTTCGTCTGTGATTAATTTTTTTAATTGGCTTTTATGAAATTTATTCGTTAGGTTTTGTGTTTGCATTATGTCTGCTTGCACCCTTTTCTTTTTCTTTTTTGTTTCATTGGTTTTGCTCACAGACTTAATCTCTTGTGGTTATGAGATACATCCTCCGATCCGCCCCTACCCTGTGTGCCTTGAGTTATGTGTGGGCAGGTGCTTGTGAATCGAGGAAAGGCCAGCTAGTCCTTGAGCTGGCTGCAAGAAGGTGATAGGGCGGGGTTTATGACTGCTTGGTAAGGCGCCTGTTTCCTTTGCGGTGTTGATTGTGAAAGTATGGTGCCGATAAGGTGATGATGACGTGAGTTGAAGGGTAACACTGGTGGCTGGTTGTTATTCATTAATGCGCTCGTAAGTGTGATTGTGAATGTATGATACTGATGTAATGAAACGACGTGAGTAAGAAAAGTATCGTTGCTCTTGTAAAGGTGCAGGAGTAGCAGAATTTTAAATGTGGCTGTAGTGAACGCATGGTGATAATGGTAGCGGTGACTGTGGCACTGACAGTGAATATGAGGAGGGGGATAGTAATGGTGGTAGTGGTAGTGGTGACATTGGGACATTGGCAGTGAATACAAGGAGGTGGGGACAGTGCTAGTAATAGTGGTGGTAAGGGTGGTAGTGGTGGGTGTGGCATTGGCAGTAAAGAAGAAGTGGGGAGAGTGTTGGTGGTGGTGGTAGTAGTAGTGGTGACAGTGACATTGACAGTGAATACAAAGAGGTGGGGAAGTGGCGGCGGTGGTGGTGGTGGGATCGATGTTGTCCGTTGGGTGAGTAAGAGAGAAAGGCAGGCAAGAAGAATGCAATCATAAATATAATAGCGATCACATCCCCAGCGGCAGGAAGCGCGTCAAGCAACTCGCCCAGCGCCACAACAACGCGCTAATGTTATGTCTCAATTCAAGTCCACAGCAGAAAATTGAAAAGCGTCCACACACATACACTCACAAAAATAAAACTACTGCAGCGGGAGATTGGATGAGGTTAATCTTATTTCGATTGCCATTTCCTTCCTCTCCCTCTTCTCCTCCCCCTTTCACTCTCACTGCACAAAATTATCTAAACTATCTAACTGTGATCCTCAAATGGCTTGTTGGAGTCTACGACACCCGCCCTTCCTGGGTGAGTATGTATGTCTGTGTGTGTGTGTATGTGTTGTAGGGAGGGGGTCATGGGTGAATGGTGTGGTTAGGTTAGGGTGGGAGAAACCTTCAGTAAGTTTTCGTAAAGTTTGGTGTGTATAAAGAATACAGGTTAAGAATACAGTACAATGTAACGAATGATTTTATGTTAACTGCACCGAAGAAATTTCCATCCACGAGAAGATTCCTCCATGGATATTTCAGCCCAAATAATTTCCTCTGTGATAGAATTTTCCCAGACTAAACCTAATCTAATTTAACATGAAGTCCAGTTTTTTTTTTAGGGTACTGTTGCATACACACATTTGTGATAAAATTCCCCTAAGCTTAATGGGTATAGGTAATTTTGGGGTACGATTGTATATAAATAAGTGTAACCTAATGTAAAGAAGACAGCTATTTTCGAGTCAGATTTCATCACGGGTGTAGGTGGGACATGTACAGTTGCGGACAAGTAGGTGTGGACGTCAGGTGTGGCTGTTTTTACCATTACACGTCAAGAAATGGCGGAATTTAATTTCATTGATGGGTTTGTATGCATAATTTCCCTCGTGTGTTTATCACTATAAATAATATTGTGCAATGGTTCTGCTGCACTGAGGGACTATTGTCTCTGCGCGTGCGATGTTGCCAGCATAGTTTCTCCCCATTCTGAATTTCTTCTAGTTCTCAAATATTTATTGCGATTTTTCTTTTTCTTTTATTTATTTATTTATTTATTTGTTTTATTTATTTATTTATTTATTTTTGTACTTGACCGTCAGCACCTTTT
The DNA here is from genome assembly GCF_035594125.1 of Scylla paramamosain. NCBI lineage: Eukaryota > Metazoa > Arthropoda > Malacostraca > Decapoda > Portunidae > Scylla > Scylla paramamosain. The sequence continues at coordinate 27,982,616 of NC_087154.1, forward strand.
TTATTTTCACATTCTCGTCACGTCCTTTCTCTCACTTCTTTTGCCCTCCGACCTGAATTCACTCCACCTATTTTATTTACACAACTGGTGGCTGGAGAGAAAAATGAAAAAAAAAATAGAAACTGGTCAAGAGAGAGAGAGAGAGAGAGAGAGAGAGAGAGAGAGAGAGAGAGAGAGAGAGAGAGAGAGAGAGAGAGAGAGTAGATTGTGTCGAGTGGTAAACAAATTCTAGGACAGACAAGGAGACCTGCCTACGTGCCGTGCCCTAAACAGAAACACAGGGTGGGGGTGTTTTAATGTGCTTTTCCCAGGACGAGATGCGTTACTCCGCCCACCACCTGTCGACCTTTAGAAGTGCCTTGTTTTTGCAATTGACCCTCAGTGGTGAGTTCCGCGTTGGTGGCGTACGCATCTGGTTCGAGTGGAGTGTGGACGACTATAATACTCTCCTCCTCCTCCTCCTCCTCCTCCCATTACTTCCGCACTTCCATGTTGTCTTCCTTTTTCTTGATTTCCCATCTAGCCTTTCTTCTTCCCTCTATTGAATTCCCTTCCCGCTACATACGTTTTCTTTTCTTTCCTCTTTCACGTTCGCCTTATTAATATGTATGAACAGGAAGTACTTGTGTGTGTGTCTCTTTGTTCCACGACTGCTATTATCAAGGTGCATATCTTTAGTAGTTTATTTTCTTTTCTTTTTGTATGGAATTCCTTCTTTGTGCCTGATATCATTCCTTACATCTCCGAAATCCTAAGATGTTCTAGCTTAATTAAAATCAAAAAGTTATTTTGTTATTTTCTACTCGGTATTCCTTCTGTTGTGTTTCCTGTTATTCTATTAATCTCTTCAATCTTGACCTCTTCTTACTTAATTTGCTCACAGTCCTCACCTCCCTTCCCGCTTGTTCCATGAGACAGCTGGAGCGCGCCCACCTCCTGCATGACCTTCACTCCTGCCAAGTGAAGGGCAGTGTGGACGGGGAGGAGGAGGAGGAGGAGGAAGGAAGGGCTCACCCACGTCTCTTTATAAGCAGTCTCCTCCCTTTACACTCACTCTCATTCTCTCTCTCTCTCTCTCTCTCTCTCTCTCTCTCTCTCTCTCTCTCTCCTCTCCTCTCTCTCTCCTCTCTCTCTCTCTCTCTCTCTCTCTCTCTTCTACCTCTTTCTGACGTTTCAATTTGGCTCCAATTTGTGATCAATTCCCTGGAAGTTATTGTTTCTATTCAGATTTTTCCCTCGATTTTCCTTATTTTATTGTCCTGTACTTTATCTCCCCCACATTCCTTCCATTCACACAGTCTCCAGCCGTCGGCGGATTAACAAGTCCCTCAGACCCATTTTCTTCTATCCGCTGCCTAAACCGCTTGGAAAAAAAAATAGTGTTAAATCTTTTCTGTTCTGTCCACTCTTTGTGCCGTGACCCGTTGTCGTTTTTAATCCCCGATCGAGGCCCCAGTGGTAGTCTAGCATGACAGGCTTCCAATTCCGGCTAAATCACAACTTTTGAGACCAGAGATTGCCTTGAAGCGAAATATTATGGAAAGGGAAAGGGTTAACATTTATTCTGCTTCTGGTAACATTATTTTAAATCTCGCCTTCCTTCTCTCCCTTCTCCTTTTTCCTACCCGTCCGGTGTGCTTTCTCCTTTCTGAACTCAATCCTTATCCTCTCCTTCCTGCTTCCCCTCCGGTAGTGTGCCAGCCCATCGAGACTTGCAGACGCTGACGAGGTAGTGATAGGAATTCGCTGGGTGGTCTTGAGAATGCTGAGACGCTGATGGTCACCAGATTAGGAGTGATGAGGTGGTGGGAGTTTACTGGAATGACCTGCAGATGTGGTGGACTAACAGGAGGGAGATCAGACTGAGATGTTCGTTTAGTTGATGATATGAAGATAATTAAATGGGTGCTAATGGTGATTTGAAGTTCTTATCTCTTTTTCTTAAGGTATGATTGGATTGGGCGTTAAAATTGTAAAAGAGAACAAATATTAAAAAGAAATTGGTGATTCAGTCAGTAGTAGCCTCTTGGGTCAGAAATTAGGTCATGAATTTTTGTGTTTCTTATTTTCTTATACTAATTATAAAAGAAAAGAGTTAACCCAGAGTGATACGAGATGAGCAGGTATTGTTCTGTGGTCGTGAGGTTCAGTTTATCGACACACACACACACACACACACACACACACACACACACACACACACACACACACACACACACACACACACACACACACACACAGTGGTAGTAGTTTATTGAAAAAATCCCGCATACAAATTCCAGAGATTAATCATGTAGGTTTGCCCAACACCAACCCTTCACCCCTTTTCCCAAAAACACACACACACACACACACACACACACACACACACACACACACACACACACACACACACACACACACACACAGTCACTCCACAAATTAAGATGAATTGACATTCCAAACACGGCGTTACTTTTCTTTTGTCTCCAAATTTTATCATCATCACTCTCACTGCCCTGCGTCTCCCTAAAGAATTAAAAGCGAACCGGGAGGAGGAAAAACCTACCTTATTTCAAACACTGACTCACTGTCACCACACTAACATCCACTTAACATTCCCAGCAGGCGGAGGGGAGGGAAGGGGAGAAGCCATGAGTGCTTTCAGAATTATGAGTTACTAGTCGTGTAGCGTATTTGTCTGGGTGGAATTGATTAAGTAATCCTTTTCGCGCGTAATGTGGGTGGGTGTTAGTGGTTGAGGTAATGACGGTGTAGATGATGGCGGCGGGGCGTGTGGCATGCTGTTGGACGGATGGTGGCTGGTGATAAAGGTGATGGTGCCACTTAGTGTGATGAGTGCTGCAGGAGGAGGAGGAGGAGGAGGTGGTGGTGGTGGTGGTGGTGGTATGGCTGGTGACGGTAGTGGTGAAGATGTCGACAGCATTTGAAGTGGTAGTTACGTATAGAGAAGTGATTATAGTGCTGGTGAGTTTGAAGATGGTGATGATGATGCACTGGAGGAGAGTGAAGGATGTGCAGAAGTGAGATGAGGATAAATAGACACACAAATATTGACCACAAACATGGTAAAGTCTGTAAAATCTCACTACGTAAAAATAAATACCTACTCGAAATGCCGTACAAATACTGACAGTAAAATAATTATAGAATACGAGAGAGCAAGGAAAATATAACACACTCGCACTTACACAAAGAACATTAGAGTTAAAAGAATTCGCCTTTATACTGAAGACACAAAGTAAACAAACAAATAAATGCGAAAAATACTCCAGCATGGTCATACAAACTAAAACCTGCAGGCAGATACAATGAAATACAAAACCATCTAAATGCTACCCAGCCATGACGCCCCACTTTCCTGTTACTGATGCCGGGACTATGAACAACTTTTATTTACGCACATCAAAAGTAAACACGCTGCCATACTTCTCACGCAGCGCTGCAGTTGTTTGTTTGTTTAACTTTCAGCGCAGCGATCCGATGCGTGCTGCAGCCGGGAAGGGCGTGGGCAGGTGCGAGGGTGGCGGGGGAGTAGGGTAGGACGTGCCCCGAGTCATGGATTACGAGGTGTTGTGTTCGCTTCCATCACCTGTGTACTGCGGCAGTCTCACATTTTGTCTTTTAACTGTTGCATTACAGTGTGTTGCTGGAGAGTCTTGATGTGTGGCGCTGTGTGTCTCTGTTGACGTTACTGTGGTGGATTAAAATCTGTCAGTTAGTTAATCAGTCAGTCCATCAACATCTGTGAGTAATTTTTCTGAAGTTCAAGAACAAAACATCACTTTAAATATTCATATCACTGGTTAAGGTAACATTCGGTTACGTTTTTTAATTTTTTTATTCCAGTATAGACTTATTTTCCATAGACTGTTTGAACAACATTTTTCGCCAGCTGTGTTTATTACTGTTATTATATATACAATTTTTACATTCTGTAATAATATGGTTGAGTAACAATATTAATAATGCCGTAAACACTCAGCTTTAAGTGCACGTAACTTTTGCTAATGTAGCTTTTATTAAAGTATTAGAGAGAGAGAGAGAGAGAGAGAGAGAGAGAGAGAGAGAGAGAGAGAGAGAGAGAGAGAGAGAGAGAGAGAGAGAGAGAATTTTTAGGTCAGTAAGTGGGATGAGGTGACAAGCATGCGGACAGACTACCTCCACAATCACCAGCTTATGGCCCCTCGAGGTCGGACATTATCACGGCTCTACTAAGTATGGTTAGGCCTGGCAGAAGGTTTACGTGCGCCGAGATGTGGTGGTGATGATGGTGATTGTGGTAGTGAAGGCGGGTCTTAAGCACCTCATTTTCAAGCATTTCAGCGTTTTACCTCGACTGCTTTTAACAAATTCAAGTGGGAGTTAAATGACCTTTCAAGGATGTTTTCATGAGTGTAGTGATAGTTTAAGGAGGAATCTGCTTCTAATAGGAAAAATATCCATAAGTATTTGATTAATCATCTCTAGTGTTTTGGGAATAGTCCTTATGAAGCACTAAAGCGTTTCAAAATACAGACTTGAAATGTAATATAAAGTTCATATGATGCGAAGTAAGCAAGGCTCGTACTTTGGCCTCCTTAACATAGTATGGGGTAAAGTGCCGACGCTCCTTATCAACTGAAATGCGGCCAAATATCCTTGACACTCACCCCACTCATATTCTTCCCCATCATAGACCTCCCATCCCTGACACTTTTCCACACTGATATTCTTCCCTATCAGACTCCCCCTGAACATATCCCCCTTGATCCCAGGGTACCCACCGCAAGGACAGACGAGAAAAGACGTCTCACTACACCACTGGGCTGTAGTGACGCTCAGTGCAGTAATGGAAAGCGAGAGACAGATTCGTAGTGGATCGTTCCCTGGCCCAGAATCACTCAATATCTTCCCGCCGAACCGGATGAGGCGTTCCTGACATCCCATCAAACAGGAATTTCGTTAACTTAAAATTCGGAACTTCGTCTCACTAACTCCCTAAACCTGCTTACCTGTGATCTATTTATTTCGTCCCACGCCTTACCGCCTCAACTCTCTCTCTCTCTCTCTCTCTCTCTCTCTCTCTCTCTCTCTCTCTCTCTCTCTCTCTCTCTCTCTCTCTCTCTCTCTCTCTCACACACACACACACACACGCACACACACACACAGGCCATCTTTTCTAGCGGTGGCCACAGCCGACACACAGCAAAGTGCCCTCCCCTGCCACTCGCTGTCACTCTTTTTTTAATCGAATGAGTTTGAAAAGTGACAGGCGGAGTGTGTCCACGTCGTCAGCCTGTGATTGGATGAGCCTCTTGTAGCTTCTTGTGGGGTTGTTTTCAAGTTTCCTTTTTTGTTTCAAGGATTTTTTATATTTTCATTTTCTTTATAGTTTGTGGGTAAGAACGAATTGTAAGGTAAGTATTTTATTTCCCATGGTTTTCTCCGTTGATGCTTTTCTCGAATAGTGAGCGGGGTTAAATAAATCTCCTTTGATATTAAGCCGCCTGTGAGGTGTAATTCAAGCCGCGGGAGCCTCCTCGGGGAAGGAGCTGTGGTCCCTCCAAGGCCATGACAGACTCGTGACATCGGAGGGACGCTGAGCAACACCAACTCCATTGTATGCCTCACAAACAAACCACTTCCCTCCGCGAGTTTGTGAGTTCAGATACAGAAATAGAATCGAGAAGCAATCACATGTTGGGGAGGTTTTGCCTTTGTATACCAACCAGTTGCCTTGATCGACCGTTCCGACCACGGTGCTGAGGTGAAGTTATTCATTCCTGAGTCTCGCACGCCACGTCATTCATATTATATGAGTAAGGATAAAAAAAAATGATATTTGAAATAACGGTGCCTGTCAATATGTATCCACTTGACCATATACACTCAGTTTGTGCGATGGTGGTGCAGCAATGAGTGGGTTGGTGGCGGCTTGCATCGCCTCTTTGTCAGGATTTGTTGTCCCATTAAGAGTCCCACACCATATCTTTTCAAACACTCCCTCACGGGAAGGGTGTTTGACTGCAGTGAGCCCCGCTTAGCATTCCGGTGATGGCAAACCCTTCATCATGAGTGAAGTTTTCCTCGCCTCACTTCGCTCTCCTTTACACCTCTTCCGCCCCTCTACCCCCCAGCACCCCTCATTCCCCTAAGCCTTGCCAGCGATGCCAGGTATCAGCGTCACGTCACGCACCACATTTTCTCCCCATTACCGTCTGTTTCCCCGCGATACAAGCGAGAACTGCCCTCTTAGGATTCCGGGAGAAAAAATCGGATATGAGAACAAACTGCCATGAGCGGCGCGGAGGTGTGGAGTGCGGCGCTGCTGTCCTCGGGCGCATTTATGGTTTACTCTTTAAAGGTGAAAGTCTGTGCTCTGCAGCAGTGTTCGTCAGTTCTGTATATTTCAACATTATATTCGAGGAGATTCAGGGAAAGTAAATAAAACTCTCTACCCATGCGTACAGGTGGGGCGTGGCTCCCTGCCCGGCCCGTGACACCTGCCAAACGGGAGGGAGCGCCGAATACTTCATTTTTTTTACGAGTTACCTTCGTTTGATGAGAAAGAAGACTAATATTTGTGACGCAGCTGGGAGTTGTCACACCTCATCACCGCCACCCTTATCTCGGCGGGTGATGCATAGCTGGACTAATATTGACTCCCGAGTCCGTGCGTCGGTTAACTATTGATGTGACGGTGACGGTCTTCGCTTGTAGTCACTGTGTGTTACGCTTTAACTGTCTGTGTGCTGTGATAGACTGTGCTCTCTGTACGCACCATCATCTTTAACGAACACTCTTTAATAATTTTTCATGCCGTGTTTTGTGGCGTTATCATACCGCAGCGCTGCCTATCATGATGCTGTATGCTGGGGGTTCTTTCTATGCTTCCATCATCCGCTAAATGCTGCAGCTAGATTTTCCCTGCTTGCACTCTGCCTCATGGTATTTATCTGCACTTACTGCTGAACGAGGTCGAGGACGAGGGGGCGTAAGTAGGTATTAGAGGAGAACGAGGCCAAGTGAGTGTCGATAGGTGTAAGGATGAGGGAGAGTTGGGAGGGGATGAGAAGGGAATGTCCATGGGTGGTGAAGGTGTCAGTGAGTGGGGTATGAGGAAGGAGGGGGAAATACTAGTTAAGAATGAGGGATGTTGGTTGGGGGTTGGTGGGTGAGTGGGATGGGGGTCTCCTCTTTGGGTGGCTGGTGAAGGTTACTTGATAAGGGAGGATGGAGAGTGGTGGGTGGTGGGTGTTATGGAGGGAGGAGGTCAGGGATGGTTCGTACAGCTGCACGGGAGACGAGGCGAGGCGAGGCTGAGCTTGGGTGGTGATGAAAGTTTGTTTGATGACCTTTTCGCTGTCGCCGTCGCCGTTTTAATTTGTTTTGTATGAGGACAGCCGTCTCGATTACATTTCAGTAGGTATGTTGCATTAAGTTAGGTTGACTATGTATGTCTTTCCATTTGTTTCTATCCGTCTATCTATTTAACAGTCTATATCTATCTATCTACCTACCTATCCATCTATCTCTCTGGCTGTCTATCTATCTGTTTACATACCCATCTATCTGTCTATGTATGCTTTCCATTTGTTTCTATCCGTTTATCTATTTAATTACCTATATCTAACTACTTGCCTATCTGTCTGTCTATCTATATATCTATCTATCTATCCATCTGTCTCTCTAGCTGTCTGTCTATGTATATCTATTTACCTATATCCATTTATCTATCTATTTTTTACCTATCCATCTATCTGTCTAGCTCTATCTCTTTGTGGGTAAAAACACCTTTGTTTACTTGTCGGTCTTCTTCTCTTCACGCCTGTCATGTCAGTCACATTTCTCCCTTTTCACATTTTTTTACAAGTTCTGTTTTCCTCTCCCTTCCTGTCATTCTTTTTATCTGTTTTTTTTTCCTTCTTCCGGTTTCGTTTTTATGGAAGTTGAGTTTTGTATATCCGTTTCTCTTTGTGTACTCAATTAAAATGATCAGCGTATTTATTGAATTTCAGTGCGCAGGAAGCAGGATTTGATTAACGCTTCTGCTTCTGATTTCCTGTGCCGTGATATCGTTTCTGCTTCCTGCGTGTGCTAAACAAGATTCTTGTATTTGCTCTTTAAATAAATAATAAGTCATCATAACTCCTTGTCAAGTTTTCTCTCTCAACTTTCTTCGTTACTTTTTATGACGTCTTCTCTCTGTATGTTGACTTATCTTTTTTTTTTTTATCTGTGTATCTGTCTGTCTGTTTCTCGTCGAATTTAAATGTGCTGCTCCTTCTCTAAATTGGAATTATATATTTAAATGTCATCGCTCATTTATCCCGTCATTCTCTTTGTCAATGTCCTGCAATGTGTGGTCTGTCTCTTGCCTGCTTATCTGTCCGTCTGAATGCTCTCTCTCTCTCTCTCTCTCTCTCTCTCTCTCTCTCTCTCTCTCTCTCTCTCTCTCTCTCTCTCTCTCTCTCTCTCTCTCTCTCTCTCTCTCTCTCTCTCTCAGCCAGTTCTCACCACTCGTCCTCATTTGTCATGATCAACGCTGCTTATCCCTCCTCTCACACCCCCACCCATCAAACACCTCACCCTCTCTAGCCCTCCATCCATCCATCCCCTCCCTCATCTCCATCTCCCCCGTTTTTAACCCGTCCCTCCATTACACCTCCGCGCCCTCTCACCCATCGCTGCTGCCCTCTCCCTTTCATCACTGTTTTCTTTGCTTTCTCCCCTTCAGTTTAGCGCTGGACTGCCACTAGGGTTGTCATCGGCCGGCGTGGATTGCCCCTGTGTACTGGTGGCCTACATCTGCACACAGGGAAAACACGGGCCTTCCTCTTTGATGGCGTTCTGTATACATGCGTGTTTTGCTTGTGTATAGTTTGAGTTTTATGTATAGTTGGGGAGGGTTCGGGGGAGAGAGAGAGAGAGAGAGAGAGAGAGAGAGAGAGAGAGAGAGAGAGAGAGAGAGAGAGAGAGAGAGAGAGAGAGAGAGAGAGAGAGCAAACAAGCAAAGGTACAGGATGAAAGCTAGAGGGGGGAAGCACAAGTCATGGAAGGTAAAAGTGTTATTGTTATTACTGCTGCTGTTGCTTCTGTTAACGGAAGGCAAAGGAACATGAAGGAAGAAGAAACCGCAGCAGATATGTTGGCTCGTATTTTTTTTTCTCCCCAGCTGCACGTCATTCTTAAACTAAATTTGTGTACCTACTTTTTATCCACGTACAATCTGAGTTCGCTAGTGTCACTGGGTACTTTGTTCAGTAAGGGGGGGGAGGGTGCAGGCGGGCAGGTAGCATGCCGTACTTAAGTTGATAAAGAAGGGCAGGGGATGGGAGGGGAGGCAGCGGTCAAGGGGAGAGGGGGTCAAGAGGGAGGGAGAGGGTGGGAGTTAAGAGTAGGCGATCTAAAGTGAGCTTCATTAAGTGGGTGAAGGTTGCGTTGCGCTATGCAGGTCGTGTCGGCATTGTGCTTTTTTTTTTTTTTTTTTTGTAGGTTGATTTCAATAAGTATACGTTATCCATTGTGGTAATTTTTTTTGGGGGGGGATTAGTAATTATGTTGTGAACCATTTGAGGTGCGTGTAATGGTTTGTTCACTATTATAGCATCCTCCTGTGGTAATTGGATTCTCGTTATTGAGACAACTTTTCATTTCAAAACTAGAATTTTCTCAGCTTTGTTGCATGGACTACTAACAATGCAGTGCACCTCTCAAGAACAACCAGTATTGAATATCATGGGAAGTAAATACAAAAAAACAAGCTTCTCTTAACAGGTAAGATTAAATTTATTATAGGTGTCAAAATGTTTGAATGGTTTTGTTTTATATCTGAAACAAAAAACTATCGTAACAACTATTCTTGCCACAAAACAAAGAGGAACTCAGTGCAAGGAATAACGGAGTGGCGGTGAATTGTAATGCCGGGAAGTGTCCTACAGGCGTGTCGTCGAATAAATTTCTCACTGCAGAGCATCGTCACGAGGTTTTAACGTCAACAAAAATCCTTTACTTTTAAACATAAGTGGAAATTAATTCAAATGAAATTTGCTGTTAGCAACTTTAATTAACAAGATTATGCTGCGGTCACCAGTGTCTGATACCAAGCAGCAATAATTATACCCTGCGCCATTGCTAATCCTGAAGAAATGGACTCAACACGACAATTTATGTATTTGTCATTAATAGATTAGTTAGAGGAGAATGTTTTTATTTATTTATTTATTTATTTTATTTATTCGTATTTTTTTTTTTACAGACGCGTATGCTGCGTGTAGGTTGCATCAGTCTTGTTTGTTAGGTTCATTACAGGACGAATCTCATGAAACTCAATAACATTTCAACCTCAGATAAAAAAAACTATTTTGTCGCCTCATGCATAGAGTAAGACTGTCGTGGATGTATTGTAAATAAGTCTGTACTTTAGTTGTTTTCAGTGTTTTAAATTCGTAGGTAGTGTAATAATGTTGGGTGGTGGGCAGTGAAAGAGCAGCTCTGGACCACAGGGCTCTGGTACTGTCTTTGTGGTTTGCGACTTGGAGTTTTTGTGAAGCACTGCGCCGCGTGACGTCCGTTTCCGCCAGTTTAGCGCGCAGGAGGTCGAGTGGTTGGTCTCCACTCTTGGGTTGATCGTCCAGCTTGTCACGCGAACAACTCTCAGCATTACATCCGGCCGGTAATGGGCCCTCGTGGAGCCACTCGTTTCTTGTGGTGGTGGAAGTATTTTTCTGTTGCCATATAATCCCCCGTCCCTCACTGCCCCGCCCTCCTCCGAACCAGCAGCTGTTCTCCCTGTTTTTGCCTGCCGTCCTGCTCTCACGGCCCCGGGGACTTGCCGTTTGTCATCCTGTAGTGTCACGTTTACAGGGTTGCGTACACCAAGATAACTCTTAACTCGTTCAATTTCCTCTTGTCGTCTTCATTGCCCTGCAGTCTCAGGTTACGAGTACATGTTGTCTAAAGATTGTCCTTTGCAACTTCTAATAGTATACGAGATGGAATTAGGTTTATATTTGGCACCAATAAGGCCAGGTGTAAATTTTCTTATCCGATAACTTTGACAACTCCTTTACATGTTGTCATTTCCCAAGTAGTGACGGCGCCTACTTATGTCTGGCTCTCCTTGGTGTTTGGTTACGTGCCTCAGCCTCTTTTTTCTTTAACTGTCGGTGATGCCAGTGGGTGAGGGAAGCCACCGCCACACACCACACGCAGACATTTAGTTCCGAGTCGTGTGGTGACTGTGTGCCGTGGAGAATGGAGTGTTCAGGCTAATATTGCATCTTGAACTCAAATTATTCTATATTATGCGGTACGTTCCCTTTTACCTTTAGATAAAAGCATAGGGGGAATAAATTCCATGTTCCTGTTTTTGTTTTCATTAATGCTTGAGGGCGCGAGTCACTGAGGGCCACGCGTGACCCTCGGGCGTTCGGGTGCACCAGTGAAGGATAGGACGTGGGCTTACCATGCTTATCTGATGCAGGATATTCTGGACACTGAGCGGCGACCTTGCACACGCCCTACCTCGCTAAGGCTCATTGTCAGGCTGGGGCGAAGGTGTGATAAAGAATGGGGTGATGTAGGATGATATGGATCAGATAGAGAGAGAGAGAGAGAGAGAGAGAGAGAGAGAGAGAGAGAGAGAGAGAGGAGAGAGAGAGAGAGAGAGAGAGTTTGTAATGGTGATAAAAGGGACGCAGCAGAGAGCGAAATGGGGACTCGTACTCGTAGGTTAAGGAAGAATGATCAAGAGGCGTGGTGGAGGGACGTGGGAAAGCGGGGCATGGGAACGCCGGGGAGGAAGCAGTAAGCGGCTCCGTTCCTCCAATCATGCAGTAGTTTGCATCAGTGTGAGGAGACTTATTGTGTTCTGTGTCGAGTATCTCTTGTGTTGCCTGTGTTGCGAAGACTACACTTTAGTCTCATGGTGTTGGTTACAAACGAGGATTATAGCATGAAGCTCTGTAATTCTGTAATGCAATTCAGGCGATAGTGTATTGTCTTGCAAAAGCAAACAAAATGGAAGGGAGCGAAATTTCTAGTGTCGTTTAATAGTCGTGAGTCAGTGCACATGGTTGTCTGCGGTTTATTTAGTGTGTCGCTGATGACGTGGATGGCTGGGAGGAGCAGTTTGTGGTTGGAATGATGTGGAGTGTAGGGCGTGACTGGAGAGTGAGGGTGGGGACGAGGGCGAGGCTTATCAAGGTTGTGGTGGTGGAGGGCGGCGGGCTGGTGCGTCCTTGGTTGGAGCTGTGTGGTGGAGGCAGGGTGCGGCGGTGCTTGATGAGGGAGAAGGCGCAGGTGGTGGGATGTTCGAGGAATGGACCAAAATTTAAGTTTATGTGATGAAGGTGGCGGTGGAAACGAACGAGATGATAGGGGGATAGATTAGGAGTGACTCGGGAAGCTTGTGGGGTGTATTCGTACTGTGGTGGTGGTAGTGATGGTGGTGGTGATAAGACCTGAAATGGATGTGGAACAGTGAAGATGAAGGTTTAGGATTAGGTGGATGCAGTGTGAAATATTACAACTGATGTGGCATAAAAAGTCACACTCAGTTGTCCTTCCTCTCACATTTCCTTTCTTGTCTTCGTCACGCCTTCCTTTCATTCCTCTTCAGATCACTTGCAGTCCTTTTCACTTCTCCATCTGCTGCTACTCACTCTTCTCACACCACATACTGCCACTCTCCCCTGCTTGTGTTTTTACGGACATTCAAAAGTCTCTTGTAAGAGTGAAAAAGTGTCCTCCTAATACCCCTGAACTGACACTACCGTAACTTCCCAAGCTGTAAAACCTCCCTTTTATTCACTGTTTGCCTCAGACTGCAGCAAGATTGTAACTTGAAATTGTTCAATAACGAGATCAATAATGAGGATGTAAACTAATGAAATAGTGGGCAGCCCTCCGGACTCCAGCCCTTCCGTTACAATCACAAATTGCAAGAAAAATAGGCTAATATTTTCTCGCTTGCCCGATTGTGATTAATGCCTCCAAGAATCGCTTCGCATCGGCACTCATGAAGGCGATTAAAGACCGGTGCTTGTGCAAGTTCTTTTGAGCGATGTGAGCTGCGTTGCTGACTCATTAGAGAGGAGAGGAGAGAGAGAGGAGAGAGACGAGAGGAGAGAGCAGAGAGAGAGGAGAGAGAGAGTGAGAGAGAGAGAGAGAGAGAGAGGAGAGAGAGAGAATTAGGCAGGCATCTCATAAATAAACCACGACAAATAGACAGACATGTAATTCTACGAGCAGGTACAAAATCATGTTTGCATGACAGTCAGCGTGAGAACCTCATGCGTAAGAATAAGAGTTGCGTCTGGAAGTGAGCAAAATTATTCTGAAGTGTGACAAGAGGTAGGAGTGGAGAGGAAGGAGCTAGAAATCTAATAGGTACAGGAGTGTTATATATATAACATTAGTACTGTTTAGCTACAATTGCATTAAGCATATTGTGGTTTCGTCATAAGCTACGATGTTCTTGGTCTTCGACATACGAAATGCTCAATGTTCATACACTTTCGACTGTCACTTTGATTCTTACATAAATAGAACAGCACAGCCAGCAATAATAGGAACCTTCATCATTTTAGTGCCCGAAGAAAAGACTGGAACGGAGAGAGAGAGATGAGATGAGGACATGGTTGGGTAGGGGGGCATTGGATGGCAGAAAAGGGAAGAGGAAAGGAAGGGCGAGGAAGAGAAGGGAGACTGACAACAGCCACGAGTGTGTTGACGGATGCTCGGGATGTAAAAGCCAAACCCTGAATCCTGCCCAACAAAAAACGGTTAAAGCTTTACTTTCACTGGTGGGTGAATCAACTCTTGTATCGCATCGCCTGGCGGGAGGATGTTGTCTGGGCCTTTCTGTTAGTGTTATGTCTGTCAATCTCGCGCGTTCGTCTCCCCTCACAGGCCTTGCCTCATGCAGCCTGCTGCTTGTCTGCAACTCTGCTTTGTCCTCCCTGCAGCTGCGGTGTCGCCCCTCTCATGAGCGCCGCGTCTACCAGTCCTTGCACGAGAGGAGGAATATGCTGTTTGTATCATTGGCTGAACTTCTCGAAATGTTGGAAGGGATGAATCTTTCTTGGATTAAACTTCCTCAACTTGTGAATTACTCGCGCCACTCAGGGATTTATCTTGGGGATGAATAAGATTTCTGGGAGAAGTACAAAGTTTGGTAGGAAGTTGCCCGACGCCAATCCCCAGATCACGGCGTAACTCCTGCAGCATCGTTTTTAAATCGATTGAAGCTAATAATGCAAAGTTTGAGACTAAATTCATCACGAGGCGGGGCGTAATTCACAGGCATTATTCAAGGCTGCCATGTGTTGCCTTAGTTAGCTTCGGGATTTAGTGAGTGCAGCAGAAAGTCACTGGACTCTTGGTGCGTCTGTAAACAATTAGCGTTTATTTAGGTGCTCTGTTGGTGTGCATTTCATTCTTTTTTTTTTTTTATCGTCCTTGCTGATCTCTTTGTTATTTTAGGTGTGCGTAAAATTTATATATATATATATATATATATATATATATATATATATATATATATATATATATATATATATTTTTAATTTCCCAGTGCACCGGTGAGAAATCTGAGAACACAAGCTAGATTATATATCAAATAGAATGCAGGAACAGTAAAGATTAAATGTAGTGAGCAGGAGCACCACACTTTTACCTTATTTACGATGCATTAAATTGTCGAGGGGTGAAACGCAATAAACGCAGGAACACGGCACATCAGATCAGCTGGGATGGGGTGCTGAGTGCTCGGCGAGGCGGCGGCGAGCACATCCCCCGCCCTTTTACAGTGCTACCCCACATTTTGTTTGCGTTCTTTTCCTCTCTCTCTCTCTCTCTCTCTCTCTCTCTCTCTCTCTCTCTCTCTCTCTCTCTCTCTCTCTCTCTCTCTCTCTCTCTCTCACCATCTGTTTCCCTTCATTCCACCATTCAGTGAATTTTTTCTTAGCTCGTATTTCTCTCTCTCTCTCTCTCTCTCTCTCTCTCTCTCTCTCTCTCTCTCTCTCTCTCTCTCTCTCTCTCTCTCTCTCTCTCTCTCTCTCTCTCTCGTCCATTCACTTCTTTTTATTGCTTGTCACACGTCATGTCATTTTGTCACGCCTTATCCCCTCGTCTCTCATCGTCCCAGTGTTGTCAGGCGGCAAGGCATCCATCAGCACCCCATGACCGTCTCCCGCGTCTTCCACGCCCCGCGGCTCACTGTGTACTTAGGTGATAGAATGAACTCTGGGCTTTCTCTCTTTATTTGTACTTTACTCGTACCGTCTTTGCCTCCCACAGTTCTCGCCACTCATCTCTGTCACGCATTCTTGCTCTTCAGAAATGCACGGTCGTCTTGTTTACTCATCACATGAAACTATCACGCCCAGTTTTATGGGGCTACGCAGATCAGTTACGTATTTTATATATGCACAAAGTTGCTTGGCGCCCACACGTGTTTTGCATATTGCGTCTCTTACTCTTATCAGCATGATACTCGCACAGTACTTGACGAGCCATGCGTGCAATATATACAATATGAATTTCTCTCTCTCTCTCTCTCTCTCTCTCTCTCTCTCTCTCTCTCTCTCTCTCTCTCTCTCTCTCTCTCTCTCTCTCTCTCTCTACCCACTCACACAGTGCCCATTGACTCTCCATAGGCAGCTGTGGTAATGTTGACTGTAATTGTTTATAGTTATGTTTATAGTATTTTTTGGGGTGGGGCTTGGAGGAGGGTTTGAGGGGTGGAATGGTTTTGCATTATACTATATGCGTATAGGTAAGCGAGCTGAAATCCTTTTGTGGAGTAGAGCATATTTGGTAGAGAGAAAGTAATGTTGAACGACGTCAGAAACCTGAAGAGTATGTATGTCGCTGCACTGATTTGGAGTTCATACGTGTAGGGAGTGGAAAGATTGAGCTTGGCAGGCAGAGCGTCCTGCATGTGGTGCAAGGTGGGTGAGCCGGGCTGGCCTCGACCCTGGCTGGGGGAAAACGGCTTCTCATCTCACGGAGCATCCAAGGTTAATATGAGAGCAAAATCCTCGGCGTTGTGCACCAGCGTCTTTGCTGCGTTGCCACATTATATGCGTGCCGTGAAAGCTTAAAGTATTTTTGCCGTTGGCATGGTCCCCTTGACCGGGTGAGCGGCAACAGTGTGTTACGCCCACTGCCGCTGGCGGAAGGTGGGCAACCCGCGTCTCTCCGCTCACTGACACCTGACCTACGCCGCCCGCCATCTGGAGACCACGAGGGTGGCTGGGCAGTGCACACAGGAGTGGTGGTGATGGGATGAGGATGGTTCCATAACTGACACATTAAATAGTATCATTAGAAGGTCTTGGTAAATCCAAGTGATGGTGGCCGCTGCTGCCTGTGCCCAGGACACATTGCTGGTCGCCGCCCCGCGCATGCCTCACCTGGTCGGTGCACAGCGGCGAGGGTAGAAAGGTGGCTAGCATGAGCAACGGCTAATGACTCGCTGGATTTGCTACCATAATACTGCTGCTGCTAGTGCTGCTGTTGCTGCTGCTGCTGCTGCTGTTGCTGCTGTTGCTGCTGCTGCCGCCGGTATTGCTCTTTAATGACCCAGACTAAGGCTTTCTATTTTGCCTGCATTACCTTATCGAGAGTCGAAGGAAGACATGTGTATAAGGAAGCTGTCAGTATGCATGTATCATCTAAAGATAAATGGAAAGAAAAGCTGTCAGGCTGCCCCTAGCACCTCAGGAAGCTCGCAAGCTTTTCGTCGAGTTGTATCTATGCTTGACGCGTCATTGTTGGAAATAAATTAAGTTAATAAAAACAAATATGTATGGATATGGCTCCCAGCACTGTTATGACACAAAGTAGGATGGAAAAGTTACAAAAGCACCAAAAACGAAAGACAATCAATGTCTTTCATGGGAAAGAGAACAAAGGAGAGAGTAAACTACTCAGATGCTTTGGTTCACCTCGAGGCGACACAGGCGACTGCCATCACCTCGGGAGCCGCGGGCACCCAAGGCAGCGTGGGGTAACCGTCCTGCTGCTCGCCTGTTTCTCCCCGCGGCGCTTTAGGATGGGAGTAGCGGATGGGGAATAAGCGAGTATACATCTCTTCTTTATGTCTGTAGTTTTGTTCCTTCTTTATTTTTTTTTCCACAGCGGCATAATGAGATTAGTTTTATTTTTTTGAACTTGCTTAACCACTTACAGAGAAAGACAAGTTTTCTGAATATTGGTTTCGAGTATTTTTTTATTAAATTATCTCGCAAAGGAAAGTGCGCTGTAAGATTAAAATGGATTTCTCTCTCAGTTAAATTTCTTCCTCTAATGCGAGCCGAAGCAGCCAACTAATGAAATTTTCTCTAATTCCCCAGGTCGGGCGAGGCGGCTCCACACCATCGGTAAGTACCTGCGTCTGTCTGCTTGTGTCTGTCTGTGTGTGTGTAAATAACAATACAACCATTATTTTCTTAACCGTGTTATTTCCCGAGACACTGTGCCGCAACTTGTAGCTGTGTTTTATGTTTAGAGACGCAACCTTCAAAGACTTGTATTCTCGTGACGCTTGAAACCGCACTGCTGCATAAGGTTAAAGTAACACGCGGATCATTTACAACCATTAATTAGAATGAGAGAGAGAGAGAGAGAGAGAGAGAGAGAGAGAGAGAGAGAGAGAGAGAGAGAGAGAGAGAGAGAGAGAGAGAGAGAGAGAGAGAGAGATATTGTTCTTCAGAGGGTGAAATTGTAAATCTTTGCTGAAGGAGTAACTGTATAACTGAAGCGCCTAGTGATATAATATCAATGCTCTATAGCTATTTTGGCTCCATTCAGTCACGCCAGTTCACTGCGGACTGGAAATCTAAGAAGGAATATAGGAAGCCGAGGGTCAGGTTACGACGGTGTTGTGGGAGATATTGACAAATGAAGGTCGCCACCGCAGCCTGGGCCACGTCACCATGGCTGTGTTTTCCTGTCTATGCTTGCAGTCTGCCAAGTACTGGGCATGACTGGTTTGCTTCACTGTGAAGGAGAGACTCATCCCTTTTGCTTGTGAACCTGATGTGCGCACAAGAACATAAGCCTTAAGGAACGGCAGAAGTTGTTTAATTAAAGAAATTTATATGAACTTGGAAAGGGATGAGTTGGCAGATAGCTGCGCCGCGTGTGAACAAAGAAACAAGGAGCCGCTCGGGGCCACCCACACAAGGCGTCACGGATGAAAATAACCCTGGAGCGTCGTGGTCACCTGACGCACCGCCGCTTAGATCTCACCTCACTCGCTCGCTTACCTTTATATGTTAAGACTTATGGTCCTATTGGCCTATATGGCTGTGTGTCATCCACCTTGTTGGCGTGTGTTGCGGTGCCCCTTGATGTAAGTGCCGGGTGTGGGCGTGGCGGTCAGGGAGCTCCACCGTTGGCACATGTTACTGTCTGACGCCACGAACGAAAAGGTAAACTGATTTAACTTGTGCATCAAAACTCTCCTCAGAAGTGGAGTAGCTAATGCCAAGGATATATTTAGCTTTTAGTCTCAACCTTAGTAAGCCTGCGATTAATTATGCAATTAATTAATTGCTTGATGTTTTATATTACTGAATCAGTGACGAGTGGTGTTGCTTCTTCGGCTGACGTCACATGATAGAAGAACGGTACGGTGTGACTGAGGGGAGAGAGAGCCACCTCGGGAACACCCACCAACACGGGGAAGTGGGCGCGGAGTGTCGGTGGTTATAGTAGTTTACAACCACTAGGTCAGCAGAGCCAAGGAAGTTCAATATTTTCCTGATAAACGGAAAGCAGCTACACCGAGAAAGGATGTAAATTTAGGGAGAGAAATTCGTTGTGAGTCTTTTATCAGCTTACATAACGTTTGCTTTATTTACTTTACTTAATTTGTTACCAGGATCGTGAGGAAACTGCTTGCATTCCCAAAATCCGCAGCGAGATATTAGGGTAGGATTTCAAAGCAAATAGGACTTGCGTTGATTGTTGGAAATGTTTTGATAACTTTAAACGTGATGCATGAAGAAAGTAGTGTTTTCCTATAAATCCTGGGAATGTTCTGATGATTTTACGCGTCATACATTTTCAGTAGTTCATTTGTTTTCTTTGACCTGTTGTGCGGTTAATCTAGAGCAGTGGTAGTCAGAGATCATGAGTGTAATATCAGTAATGTTACTGTAGCGAGGCTGGATTAGTACCCGAGGCCTGAGTGTGCGTGACAAATCATGGAGGAGAAAGACAGTAAGCAGTGAGGCCGCGCGTCTTGTTTGGTTTTGGCAGCCGAGGAGCGAGGCAGGCGTTGCACAAGATTTTCAAAGCCTCAGTCGACATGCAAGGCTTTGGTGCTCTTCTAACTTGTCAACTTTTGGAAGCACCAAGGCTCTCGCTGTCTGGTGGTGCTCCCCGCCGCCTCACGCTATGCATCCCAGCACCATCTTCTATCTGGGCCCCAACTGTTGCCTGTATTTTACTTCTCCCTCTTGCCAGTTGCTCCCTCGCTCCTGCTATGAAGTCCGTGCGTTGCCCTTGCCTTCCTGCTCTTTACCGCTCCCCTGCGCCTCCCTTTGTTATCCCGCAGTTTATCTCCGCGTCAGTCCTACAGTCAGACTCAGCCAGGCGTGTGGTATAAATGTAGCACGGACGGAAACACGATGACGCATTGTTGAAGGGTTCAGTTTAATTTTCATTAGTTTCAAGCGAATTTTAAATCCTGCTCATTTTAGATTTAAGCATTTAGGTGCAAGCTGCGGCGACGTGTTATTTTTCGGTAAAGCTGTGATGAATTATAATTGTTGCACATTCAGAGAGACGGACGTGGATTTTACGTCCCCATTGTGAAGGAAAAGAAAGAGGTAATGTGCGTTATTTTCTCCGCTTTTCGAGGAAATCAAGAATTCTTTAGCACAATAGCCACTGTAGGCTGGGAGTGGGAGTGCTTTTTGACGTTTCTTTTCACCACCTCTCTCCACCTCCCACACACTCAGGACACACACACACACACACACACACACACACACACACACACACACACACACACACACACACACACACACACACACACACACACACACACACGAGGGTCTACCAGGTGAGTAATTACAGGTACGATTCCGCGAGCGACAAGGCTGAGGCATGTTAATTGCTTGAGGGAGTTGCAAGGCAGGAACTTCGTCTTTTCTCGGGCAAGGCGGAGGGAAGGACGAGTAAGATTGATGCTGGAGCTTGGAGGAGGAGGAGGAGGAGGAGTTATAGAGGGAAGTTTGGAGGCGTAGAATGAAGCAGTAGTAAGCTTGGGTTAAAAAAAAATGAGTTGGGGACGTTAGAAGTTCATGTGGAGAAGTTTACGGCGTGAGCGTCGTGGAATAAAGTTAGTTGAAAAAGTAGTGAGAGGCTCTGAGGTTGCTGTGATGAGGAGCGTAATATGGAGGAGTGAGGGCAGGGGAAGATAGAAGAGGAGATAGAAAGAGGAGGAGAAGAGGAGGAAGAGGAAGTATGTAATTCCTTGACGTTCTGTTGATTTATTTTATTTTATTTTATTCGTGACAACTCGTGTTTTAAATGTGAAGTGTCAGGTTTGTGAGTCTGTTGCCTTGAGTGTGTGTATATATATATATATTTTTTTTATAAATCTTTCGTAAGTTTTCTTTGTCTATTCATTCTTTTTGTCTTTGTCCTTTTGTCTGTGTCTCTGTCCGGCCGTAATGCAAGTTTGTTTGTTTTTCGTAATGCTTTATTTCTTTTCAGTTGGGGATCTTTTATTTTTTTTCTGCTTTTACCCACATTGTCTCTCTCTCTCTCTCTCTCTCTCTCTCTCTCTCTCTCTCTCTCTCTCTCTCTCTCTCTCTCTCTCTCTCTCTCTCTCTCTCTCTCTCTCTCTCTCTCTCTCTCTCTCTCTCTCTCTCTCTCTCTCTCTCTCTCTCTCTCTCTCTCTCTCTCTCTCTCTCTCTCTCTCTCTCTCTCTCTCTCTCTCTCTCTCTCTCTCTCTCTCTCTCTCTCTCTCTCTCTCTCTCTCAGAGCTGCGATTTAGGTGAGCAGAACAAACAACGTCTACCCTCGCACTGTGTCTTCATTTGCCAGCTGTTAGGTCCTTCCTTTTTTTCTTTCCCTCGGTCCCTCCTCTCGTTACCACCTTCCCTATCTTAGCGTTCTTCCCTACCTCTCCTCTCTCCCATCTTTCCTCTCATACCTTCAGCTCCTGTAACTTCCTCCTCTCCCTCACCCAGTTTCCCTCTTCTCTGATCCTGTTCCCCTTTCGTTGCTCTTCATTGCCAAAGTCTGCAGCAGAAGTAAGTTTTAATTGCTAGTGACCATTGATGATCGCTTTACGACCGACCTGCAGAGCCCCGTTGAATCCTGAGAGGCCTGAGAGAACATCGGGATTTGGCCTCTTGGGAGATACTACGTGCACCGTGGGATGTCTTAACTATTATCTAAGTTTGTGGTTGGGGATCGACACATTATTTTCGTCTTAGTGGATGAACAGATTAAAAATTTCTTGATTTTCCTTGATTATTGGTTTCTTGGTACTGTACTTTAGGGTAACTATCGTCATTGAACATAGACGTATTGCTTGTGAGGGGAAAAAAAATCATATATTTTTAACTATTCGTGGATGAATAAAGCTGAATTTCCTTACTGTCTGGAGTAAACGCTTTCATATAACTTCCGTCTCAGTAAATGTCGTTCACGGATATTCCCCCACGAAAATTTCACCAAAAAGAAATCCCATCACGATAAGTTTCCTGAATCTAACCTTACATAACCCTATCTTATCGTAGGGAAATGGGATAGGTGGCGGAAATCTTGTGAACGGAATACTCATCGGTAAAATTTACTGTCACAAAGATCATGACGTGGCTGTGGATAGTATAGTATAGTGAATAAACCTTAAGATTGGCACTGGTGTCTGTATCAGGTGACAGCTGCAGGGCGCGGCTGTGTAGGGTAACCGGTGTGGCCCTCTCTCGCAGCATTCTTATGGCGCTTATAACTTTCCCCGGAGCGGTGGTACTTGGAGGGCACGTCTTCGGTGGGGGAAGGGGACAGAAGGAAGGTTGGAGAGTGGATAGGCGGGAAGCAGCGGGGAATCGAGGAGAGGTGGGTTAGGTTTCTCGCTCAAGGTAATGGAAGAGGCCGCCAGTCAGCTCCGGGAGGCTGTGGGAAGGTGGAGAATTTTGCCGTAATGTTCAGGGTTCCTTTCTTTTAAGCTATTCCTAGATACTATATTATTTCTATTTCTGCTGCTGCTGCTGCTGCTACTACTACTACTACTACTACTACTACTACTACTACTACTACTACTACTACTACTACTACTACTACTACTACTACTACTACTACTACTACTACTACTACTACTACTACTACTACTACTATTTCACTTGTTTTCTTGACAGTTATAGGATGATAGGTGGAAATACTAGGTAGATATGTTTCATACACGGACTGCCATGTAAAGACCTGACGGCTTCTTGCAGCTTCCCGTACTTTGTTCCTATGTACAACAACAACAACAACAACAACAACAACAACAACAACAACAACAACAACAACAACAACAACAACAACAACAACAACAACAACAACAACAACAACAACAACAACAACAACAACAACAACAACAACAACAACAACAACAACAACAACAACAACAACAACAACAACAACAACAACAACAACAACAACAACAACAACAACAACTACTACTACTACTACTACTACTACTACTACTACTACTACTACTACTACTACTACTACTACTACTACTACTACTACTACTACTACTACTACTACTACTACTACTACTACTACTACTGGCAAATCTGGAAGTACGAGAGAAGACACATTGCAGCGTACTATTAAGGCGAATAAAACTGAGTGGCTTTGTGGGCCGTTAAGTGAGAGTGCGTGCCTGGTATGATGGCGGTGAGAGGGGCCCTGTCAGACATGTAGGGGAGAGGGAGAGGAGCAGGGCAGGAACCAGGCAAGGAGGGGCGGAGCATTAAGTAAGGAGGGGGAAGACGGCGTGGCTGGGGATGGCAGAGAGAGAGAGAGAGAGAGAGAGAGAGAGAGAGAGAGAGAGAGAGAGAGAGAGAGAGAGAGAGAGAGAGAGAGAGAGAGAGAGAGAGAGAGAGAGAGAGAGAGGTAATGTAGGGAAGAAGGGAAAAAATGTAGGAGATAGAATAACGACCAGGAAAAAAAAACACAAAGTGGAGCGTTGAGAGAGAGAGAGAGAGAGAGAGAGAGAGAGAGAGAGAGAGAGAGAGAGAGAGAGAGAGAGAGAGAGAGAGAGAGAGAGAGAGAGAGAGAAATGGGAAGATGGAGTAACGAGCAAGAAAAACAAGGAAGAAAATGGAGCGTGTTGCGGCGATGTGAAGGCGGAGGTTGTTGATAATGGATGATGGAACGGAGGCGGGAAGAAGAAATAAGCGAGGATGACGTGGAGGTAGAGGATAATGCAAGAACATGACAGACATCCCCACCCTCCCCTACCCTGCCCCACCCTCCCTATCTCCAACCTCCTCCCTCATCACTGCTGTTTTTCTTTTTCTTTATTTTTTGAGCGGTGACTTGCACAGCACACACGCACAGTCACTCAGCAACGGCGGCTTCTATTGTGTTCTTGACCCAGAGGTGCCGTGTGCAGTGAACCAAATGTTTGATGTAGAAAGGGAATGGCCGCTGGAAGGAGGGAAGGAACAGTCAGAAGCGAAGACGAGTGTTCTGTGGGAGGACTTGAAGAGAAATAAAGGTCTTGAGCCAATACTAGTAATGGAAAATAAAGGCATGTAAGGGTTGTGAGTTAGGAAACTACTACGTATTATGACCGACCGAAGAGGTAAAGGAAGGTCATAGATTGTGTCAGTATTAAGAGAGAGAGAAAGAGAGAGAGAGAGAGAGAGAGAGAGAGAGAGAGAGAGAGAGAGAGAGAGAGAGAGAGAGAGAGAGAGAGAGAGAGAGAGAGAGAGAGAGAGAGAGAGAGAGAGAGAGGAAAAAAGAGGTATTATGATTGTCAGTGCAGATAGCGACGTTCTGAGTGGACTTAATGAAGCGGAGGGACATTCAAATTATACTTGTGAAAACCGCGTGACTAATAGAAGTAAAAGCAGGCCATGGGCAGTGTCAGTTGTAGGAGAGAGAGAAAAAAAAAGAGCCATTATGATCGTAAGTACAGAGACTGGACTTAATGAGGAGGGACCTTGAACATTGTGCTTGTGGGATAGGTGGGAGAAGTACCGTGACTATGGTCAATGAAGAAGTAAATGAAGGTCAAGGAGGAGTTTTAATAATAGAAAAAAAAAAAAAAAAAAAAAAAAAAAAAAAAAAAAAAAAATATATATATATATATATATATATATATATATATATATATATATATATATATATATATATATATATATATATATATATATATACATCATGGACATCAGTACAGAGATGTTCTGACTGGACATACTAAGGCGGCGATACCTTGAACAGGTAGTACAGACGGGTGAATTCTGAGTGGGAATAACTGAGAAAAAGGAACCTTGACACGTGCGCTCCTGGGAAAATACTTGTAACAAAAACAAAAAAAAAATAGCAGCATCAGTGAAAGTTCCTGGGAGAGTGCCATTGTGAAGAAGGTAATGATAGTGAGTGTCTGATGGAGAGAGAGAGAGAGAGAGAGAGAGAGAGAGAGAGAGAGAGAGAGAGAGAGAGAGAGAGAGAGAGAGAGAGAAACAGCGTGCGTGATTGGAAGGTGAGGAGAAGACGAAGGGAGAGGGAAGCTAGTTGCAGTAATGGTAGTAGTAGTAGTAGTAGTTTACCACCTGTGTGACCAAGAAGTGAGTGGTTTGCCCCGCCCGACCCTTGTTTCCCTCGGCTAATGGTGTTTTTGTAACCCTTGGGCCGGCCGGAGATGAGATCAGGCAGTGTAGGGGATGGGAAGTCTTGACGGAACGTATTGCCCCACGTGACGGTGACGGAGGACTCAGAGGGGCGTAGGACGGAGGGGAAAGAGAGAGAGAGGGTGAAGAAGGATGGGAGAGGTGACGGTGGAGGATGGGAAGCTTAGAGGTACAGAGTAAATAAAAAATAGTCAGTAAATATTAGGGAAAGAAAGGACTAGTGTGTATGTGTAAAAAGAGAGAGAGAGAGAGAGAGAGAGAGAGAGAGAGAGAGAGAGAGAGAGAGAGAGAGAGAGAGAGAGAGAGAGAGAGAGAGAGAGAGAGAGCTAAACAGACTGAACAAACAGATAAACTGAAGAAACAAATACGGATACAGAAGATTTGTTTACACACGAGTCTATTTCTATTATTTCCGGACACCCGAGGAACGCGGTGAGGAAATCACGAAGATGTGTGTTTCTTTCGGGCATTTCTCGGCCTTTCTTTCCTCGGCAGCCATGTCTCGTGTTCATTAGGGTGAGTGGTGCGTGTCCCGCCCTGGTGTGTGTGCGTGTGTGTGTGTATGTTTGGGACGCGAGCTGCTGTGGTCTTCTGGTCTTCTCTCTCCTGTCCCCGGCGCGACTCCCACATTCACTCAGCCGCCATGTAGTCCGTTGTTGTCCGGCCATTCAGTGTTTTCTCTGGGATATGATATTTTCTGACCGGTTCGTTTTCTTTATTGTGGCTTTCTTAAATTTTTTGGTGGGGAAATGGAAAGTTTGGTTATTTGCGAGGTGTCTTTTTTGTTTGGTTTGTTTTTCATTCCACCATGAGTTTCGGTCAAGTTATTTTTATATTTTCTTCAGTGTTAAAGTTTGGGTGTTTGAAGGATTTGTTTCTTAGTGTTTGTTCTTATGTATCTTATGTATAGATGTTTTTATCATAATGAATTGCTCTTTCCTTGTTTTTGTTACTGCCATATATTCACGTAACGTTAACCGAGTCGAATGTCACTTATTTTTTTCCTTATGTTTAATTATATTTTCTATTTGAAAATATAATTTATTACACGCACATCACAGCGGAGACAGCGTTATTATAGGGCGCGCGCGCGCACACACACACACACACACACACACACACACACACACACACACACACACTAATATCCTCACAGTCTGTTCCCATGTATCCTCCACTTCCCACGCCCCATCAAGGTTCTTCTCAACGGCATTACATAGTAGATTCATTTAGGTAAATATTTGTCATTTGCATAATATCCATTGGTAAATATTTACATGTGTTTGTTTAGGAGAAAGGGAAGGGATTTGGAGGGAGGGAGGGAGGGAGGGAGGGAGGGAAGAAGGGTTGGAGGGTAGGTCGTTTCCCATAGAATACCATATATACACTTCTAAGGATCAATTTCCTCACGGGAGTTAAATTAATATTGTACTTTGCATCATGGATTTAAATTTTACCTGTATATTTTAGCTTATAAGTTATATTAAGATTTTTCTTTTGACTGTAGTTTTGAATTTACCTTTGGAATTAAGCATTAAATTTAACCTTTGGATCTTACAAGAATTTCAACTTTAGATTCTCTCTGTATATTTTAGCATTGGATTCTACCTCTTAGACTCTGGCTTTGGGGAACTGCTTGAGATTTAACCTCCGGATCTTTTAGTTTTGATTCTATTTTTAGGATTTAGTTTGTTTTGCTCTTTTTTTTTTTACTTCTGGGATTTACTTTTAGATTTGTATCCTTTGGTCTTATCCTAAATTCATATTTGTTTGAGATAAAACTGTTGGCTTCTGTGTATTTCCTTAATGCCTTTCTTGTATCACTATTCCATTTCCTTCAAGTATAGGACCTCTCAGCTGATTGCAAACATGTACATTGATTTTTTTTTCGTATTTATTTTCTTTTAGCCACTTGTCAGTATTAAAACTCGAACCGTGTACCGTACTGTTCTTTGCACACTTCTGCCTCTCTAACAGATTGACGTGGATGTTAAATGAAGGGGTAAAAAAACTATAGCAAAGAGTGATTGGCCATAACACACACACACACACACACACACACACACACACACACACACACACACACACACACACACACACACACACACACACACACACACACACACACGCGCGCGCGCGCGCGCGCGCAGGAGGCTGATAGAGCGGATCGTCTGGACTAAAACGTATACGCTCATGAGCTTTTAGTAAATGGCTTTTACCTACGTCACATTATCCTCCTCCTCCTCCTCCTCCTCCTCCTCCTTCTCCTCCTTTTGCTTCTATTGCATGTTTGTCTCATTTCCTTTTCCATTTCCCTTTTTATTCTCTTGCTATTTACTGTTTTGTTCTCTGTCATTTTTCTTTCTTCTTACCGTCCTCTTACTTTTCTTCTAATCCTCCTCCTCCTCCTCCTCCTCCTCCTCCTCCTCCTCCTCCTCCTCCTCCTCCTCCTCCTCTTTCCTCTTCATTTACCTTTCGTGACTCTTCTTCATCCTGGATGCCATTATTTAGATTCTTCATTTTTAGCTTCCTCGGGAAAGAAAAAAATAGTTCAGTCTCAATATATTAATTCCCACACTGCACCATTTCATTTCGTCTCTTAGAGATTCCCACTGGCTTCATTCTATCCTTGGGTCCGACTGCATCGTATCTTTCGCTCAGCCTGTCACACTTCGATGTAAAACACTCACACACGTCAACGCCATGGCCAAATAAATATAATACCCCCTGTGATTAGTGTGTGAGATGGGAGCTTTAGTGCCTGGGATGGAAGGTGGAGGGGCATGGGAGGGAGGGAGGGTGGGAGGGAGGGAGAGGATGTATTTGCGAGGCTGCTCCGGAAGTCCCCAGCGCAAGAGAGCTCTCCCAGCCGACAGAGGACAGCCTCCATTCCTTACAGCAGTATTTATTTATCGTCAATAATTTAGGTGCTGGGAACGCAGTCACACACGCGCTCCAGCCTCTGCACCTGAGCCGTTTGGTCAACACGGTGCAGGATGTGTGTGTGTTGGAGGTGGGGGTACGTGGAAACAAGCTGTACGAAGACCCAACCTTCAGGAGCTTCATGTGGTCGGGCCGAAGTCTTTCCATAAGCGCCTCATGTCCTGATCTGCAGGTCGGTGAGTCTCCCGGCGGACGGACAAAGTGGCCGCCGAGGAGGATCGTGGGCTGTCAAGACTTCTCAGCGTCACTTCAGGATCTCTTTGGAGTGACAGTGCGTCTCCCTTGCCTGTCTTCTTAGCCTCTTTCATGGTCACGGCGGCTTGTGGCGGTAGATGGATTCTCTCTCCGCCCCCCCCTCTCTCTCTCTCTCTCTCTCTCTCTCTCTCTCTCTCTCTCTCTCTCTCTCTCTCTCTCTCTCTCTCTCTCTCTCTCTCTCTCTCTGTCGTAAATGTTGATTAAGGGATGGTTGCCTGTATGCCTGTCTCTGTGTCTGCTGGCCGTTCTGGTGCTTTTGCCTTTAATATTCATATTTATTCAACTTTATTAGTCGCGCCAATCTATATGCTAATGGCGTTCAGATTTGTTTGCGCGCGTCTTGACGGGGGCCCGGCAGGGAAGTTCTGATAACAACATGGAGATGGAGATGAACCCTTGCTACATTTGCTTCGCGTCCCTCATTCAAGGCGTCTTCATTCATCCCCAGCGCCAGCCAGTCTGCCTTGTTATTAGTTTGACTTTATGCTTTGTTTCAACTTTTTTCTTTTGTGAACTTCATCCCTTTCGTGCCTTTCCTTTACTTTTTTCTTAGTTTTCTTCACTTTTCCTGATTCTTTTTCTGTTGTCACTTTGTTTTTGTCTTTTTTCTTGGTTCCTTTTTTTTTTTAACACTTTTTCTCCTCCTCCTCCTCCTCCTCCTCCTCCTCCTCCTCCTCCTCCTCCTCCTCCTCCTCCTCCTCCTCCTCCTCCTCCTCCTTGTTCGCGTGCTCCACGCTCGGGCATCATTGTAAGTTGATTGGGTGTGGTCATAGCTTTTTTTTTTTTATCTTACTCTTTTTTCCTTTGTTTTATAATTAATTATTTAACTGATTTGCTTTTATTGTAAGACTGTTCATAATTTTCGTAGCTATATATACTGGAATTGAGTGTAATTTTCTCTCTCTCTCTCTCTCTCTCTCTCTCTCTCTCTCTCTCTCTCTCTCTCTCTCTCTCTCTCTCTCTCTCTCTCTCTCTCTCTCTCTCTCTCAATTCCATCCTCTCCCAATTTTCTCTCCATGACTTCCTTGTGCATTTTTTTGTATTTTATTTACTTGTATTATCTTTCCCACTTTTTTTTGTCTTTTATGCTCTCATCTCATTTTCTGGTGTTGCATTACACAGGATATCCGTGTCGCGGGCTTAGGATAAAGCATGTATGTATATTTTGTGTTTCTTTTTGCCTGTTTTCTCACTTTTTTTTTTCTTTGGTGTCTGTATCTCGGCGTGTGTCTGTGTGTGTGTGTGTGTGTTTCTCTCTCTCTCTCTCTCTCTCTCTCTCTCTCTCTCTCTCTCTCTCTCTCTCTCTCTCTCTCTCTCTCTCTCTCTCTCTCTCTCTGGAAAACAAACCTCTTGAACCGATTTGTTGGGTCAGTTACACACGATGGGGGACGCTTTTGTCATGTTACCTGCTCCCCACCAGGCAATTAGCGTACCTAGGCTTTATATGAGGTAGGGTAACCTGGGTCTTATAGGTAGGAGGGTTCCCTATCCAGTGACCTGGGTAAAATTGACAGGATTGGTAGTACTTCTGATTGTGGTGATGGTGGTGGTGGTGGTGGTAGTATTAGTGGTGGTAATGTTGGTATCGGTTATATACGGACTGGGCTTGTACTGCGTGTTTGTTGATGGTTATGGTGGGTTGTTTATTGTTGCCGCCGTGATTGTGGTGGTGGTGGTGGTGGTGGGGTTGTGGTGTTGGTGTTCGTGTGGCTGCGGGAGATATATTTGTTTGTCTAGTTTGATTGAAGGTTTAATATTAGCGGTGATGTTTATTGGGGGAGGGGGGGATGGTAAAGATAAGCCAGTTTGAAGTTTTATATATATATATATATATATATGTATTTTACTTTATTATGAAAGGTCTTATCTATATAGACTCTTTTGAATCATGTAATTAGTGCAGATCATAGGAATGTGTTTAAGGCAGTAAGAGTTTAACCGAGCTATGATGTTTGGGGCAGGAGTGTAATTAAAACAGCAGGTGTTCTCTTTGATCATCCTTGGTACGAATAAGTTTTATTTTTTGCTTTGATTTTGACCCTTATATATTGTACGCTGTTGTAATTAAGAGCAGAGATAGCGGCTCCTTTCTTAATGACTTCTTTTGAATACCGTTCCTGCCCTCACACTTTGTCTTTACAAGCAGATTACGTTTGCCTTTTATATATATATATATATATATATATATATATATATATATATATATATATATATATATATATATATATATATATATATATATATATATATATATATAATTATTATTATTATTATTATTATTTATTTATTTTTTTTTTTTGCCTCGCCTGGATATTGACCTCATATTGTACACTTTCTGTAATTAAGAGTAGAAGCAGCCGCTGCCTTCTTGATTCGTTCGGTTCAATATCTCTGCTGGACTCTCCCTCCTCGTCTTACCAAATATATTGCTATCATCTTACAGAATGTGCCCTCAGGTTTGCTTGAGTTCTTTTAATTATTTCCTCTCTCCTACCAAGCGTCTTTCCTGCTTCCTTATTTCGTTTTCACAGGTTATTTTTTTGCTCGGCAGTGTTTGTTTTTGGTTTGGTTTGGGTCTTTTTTATTTTTTTTTATCTCAGCCTTTAATTAACTTGTCTGGTAATCTTGGAAGTGACGCTGATCCTTCACTCCCTCACCGAACCAAATTGGGGCCGAGGGAACGTTGCCAGCGAATCCTAATAACAGTAATTGGTCCTTGGGCATTGTAAATCGTAACTATCAATCCTGTGATGTCGTTGAGGCGAGAGCGTGTGGCAATCAGCTTGTCTCGCTCCGTTCCTCCTCACAACCTCCATGTCCACCGCAGCTGTGGGAATTACGACCCTTTGAGGCTCAGATAGTGCCTTTGTCCTCCTCTTGAGTCTCCTCCTTGTATACGAGGGTCTCGCCTATCACTCCCAGTTGTCAGCTCGACCCTTTATCTTAAGAATGTCAACTATCCCGCAGTGACTCGAGTTCTCATGTGTCTAGGGTCCTTGGTGGTGTGTTGGTCGAGGGTCTTCAGCTGGGATTCAGGAGGACTCAGTCGCACCTGTTGGTTCGTTGGTCCAGTACTGTTAAGTCCAACGCCCTTGATCTCAGGATCACAGTTGTAGTAAATTGTGGCATTCGCTTGCACTGTACGGTTGTCTTTTTATAGATTTTAACACGTGTGCCATTGGGTATTGGTACGATATAATTTGACACACGCATGAATTGATTTTCTTTTGATATATTTAATAATATGTCAGGTTTTCGTTTAGTTTTCTCTCGTAATGGAGTGACACAGTCATATATATAAATAAATAAATAAATAAATAAATAAATAAATAAATAAATAAATAAATAAATAAATATATATATATATATATATATATATATATATATATATATATATATATATATATATATATATATATATATATATATATATATATATATATATATATATATATATATATATATATATATATATATATATATATATATATATATATATATATATATATATATATTGAATTACAGTAGACTAACGTCTACTGTAATTCAATCCTGGTCCTGAAAATTCATATTGAAGAGAAACATAAAATCTATAATGCTTTCAAAAGTGAAAAACTGTATTTTTATTGCGTATGCTGCCTCGTTGTGGAAGAAAAAAATAATAAAACCTCCTATTTAATTGGTTTTCTTTTCTGTGGCGTGAAAAAATACTCTTATGAGGTTTGAAACGTTGTAGTGTTGAAATGAATCAAATTCATGCATTAATTAGGGGAATTACCTTTTCCATGGAAAGATGCAACTAATATATATTTATTATGTGAAAATATATTTTTCATTAAATTATCAAATATCAATTTTAATAGCAGTGCCTGGCAAGGTCGTGTCATGGTGCAGTTCTGTAAGCAGTCATCTTGTATTGTTAACTAGAAATTGCATGAGGCGTTTTACTGATGTGCAGGCAGACACTTCACGCACGACACGCACTTGGCGAGCAGAGCAAACAAAGTAGGACTAAAAGTGACGTTATTTAACAGAACGTAATGACCTGTGTGCATGCTGCATCGTGTAAAAATAGTTCCTTTTACGATGTGACCGTTTTGGAGGCTGGGAGCAGTGAGTTACTGAAATTTTAGACGCGGTTCGCTTAAACGTGGCGATAGAATGCATAATGAATGGCCGAAAGTTAAACCATAGCCCAATATAAGAACGTAAACCTAAGAATAAATGAACGGGAATCATGCAAAACACAACTACAATCGCCAGGGGTGTGACTAAGCCAGGACAATACGACCAACACGGCACGGAGCTGCGTGGCTTTTCCTGGCAGTTTGGGGAGCGCACCTGGCACTCCCCAGCACCCATTTTACCTTTATTATAGCAGGTAGGAATCTATAGGTAATTTTTCGCTGGGATTTGCCGTATGTGTAAAAGTTTGGCCGTTGCAACAGGGCGATGCGTACGAGTATTGGGGTAATTTTTAGGGGCACGGAGAGAATGTCTGTGATGGCGATGTAGCGAGGTGGGCTTGGTGCGGCGGAACCAGATGACAGTAACTGGGGTAATAGTTGTGTCATTCCTTTCCCGTTTCTCTGCGCCGTCATTATCAGCAGCTGTTTCTATGATTCCACTGCAAAATAAAGGCTTCCTCCAACCTTCACTTATTTCTATCGGCTGGTCCTCTATTTCAGGCTACCCTAGGAAATTATATCTCTATCCAGAAGACTCAAAACATCAGTCAATCACTCAATTAGTCAATCACAGGCTACCCTAGGAAATTATATCTCTATCCAGAAGACTCAAAACATCAGTCAATCACTCAATTAGTCAATCAATCAACTCATGAATCAGTTATTTATATCTTCTATCTTTATTACCCTTCCTTATTTACATTGTT
This sequence comes from Scylla paramamosain, assembly GCF_035594125.1. NCBI lineage: Eukaryota > Metazoa > Arthropoda > Malacostraca > Decapoda > Portunidae > Scylla > Scylla paramamosain. The sequence goes on from NC_087154.1 coordinate 28,015,574, forward strand.
TAGGGAAGAAGTTTTGAGCTACTTAGTGTCTCCCGCCGTTGAGACAGGAAGGATGCTGAGACTGATCCTCGCTTCTTATGCTACCACCGGAACATCATCTCAAAGCTCTCCCAAAGTAAAGAAAAACTGAAATATGGCCATAACTCATCCAGGTATCTCATTTATCTAGCCATTCTTTTTTCCTTACAAAGATCATCATTTATTTTGCCTTCTTTTCCACATTTCTTCTTTTTATCCATTATCCTCTCTTCCTCCTGATGGTTCACTTCCCACGCCCCTGCATTCCATGGGGCGTCAGTGGCATTCAAGTCCGCCACTCCGTAACCTGTCCATCCTCCCAGCGGGGCCACTCCCACTGGCCTCATATCCGTGTCTTCATTGCCTCTTCCTCCTCGACACCTACCACATCCCCGCCTCCTCTTGCACCCTCCGAACATTAAGCTACACTCGTGGGATGCTTGTCTCGCTGTGTGCATAGGCGGTGTGTTGATGTAGGTCTCCGTGTTGTGTGGTTGATTTTTCTCCCTCTTTTTGTCACTTTTAGAAATGTTTAGTGAGTCAGTCAACCGTTTTTTTTTTCTGCTTCATTGTTTGCTACTGTTACTACTAGTGTTGCCGGTACGTACTCTTATTACTACTATTACCACTGCTACTACTACTGCTGCTATCGCTACTACTACAACTTTACTACTACTACTACTACTACTACTACTACTACTACTTCTACTACAGATAGTGGATTAAGATGTTTACTCGTATTTCTTGTCGGTCACTTATTTTCTCTTCCTTCTCCTCCTCCTCCTCTTCCTCTTTCCCAACCTTGTATTTATGCCCCTTTCCGGTTCATGTTCGTAAATCTTTTGAAGTGTGTGTTCCACATTCTTTTATGAGCGAACTCTTCAAGTTTTCCCTTTTCGTTTTGCATTAATGACCCAATTAAAACAGAGATTGCCTTAAAACGCGTTCACGGACACACTGCCTGAAATGCACCTGTACTAACGCAAACACACTCACTTACCCACACGTGCGCGCGCGCGCGCGCACACACACACACACACACACACACACACACACACACACACACACACACACACACACACACACACACACACACACACACACACACACACACACACACACACACACACACTCTCTCTCTCTCTCTCTCTCTCTCTCTCTCTCTCTCTCTCTCTCTCTCTCTCTCTCTCTCTCTCTCTCTCTCTCTCTCTCTCTCTCTCTCTCTCTCTCTCTCTCTCTCTCTCTCTCTCTTAATCACTGTTTCAAACCATTCCATTCCTTTCCCTACCCTTTGAAAAAAAAACTGTCTCATCTTTCATCTCCTTCCCTTTTGTCTTTGATGTCCATCAATCTCCAGATTTTCGATCCTGAATGAGTAGCGTCAAGGAGCCTTCAGCTTTACTTAACTCCAATATTCCCCAAACATCAAAAGGACTAGTAAATCTATTGTTTTTTTGGCGGTCAACTTGTAATTCCATATAGCAGGTACTCCACTACTCCTCTCCCTGACCCTTCCCATCTCCTCCCATCTCCTCCCACTCAGCAGTCCTCCGCCATCCTCTCCGTTGTCCTCCCGTCACCCCGCCTCCCAGTATCGGTGTCCGGCGTTACATGGCCACCGGATGATCCTCATGAGCGGGACAGCGCGTGCCGGATCCCGTCTGTCAAGCGAGATGAACTTATGGGGCTTAGGAATGTCGGGCGTTGCGGCCACACTAGGAGAGAGAGAGAGAGAGAGAGAGAGAGAGAGAGAGAGAGAGAGAGAGAGAGAGAGAGAGAGAGAGAGAGAGAGAGAGAGAGAGAGAGAGTGAGTCTGTGGGCAAATCTTAAACTGTTTCTAAATTAGGTTGAAGGGTAGAGAAGTTATATATATGTAATAATTTGCTCAGCTTTTCTTAACCCCTTTCTACCCTGACTAATGCAGGAAACATTTTAGTAGCCGTGATTTAAGTTTATGACAGACAGAGAGAGAGAGAGAGAGAGAGAGAGAGAGAGAGAGAGAGAGAGAGAGAGAGAGAGAGAGAGAGAGAGAGAGAGAGAGAGAGAGATTAAGGATATGAGCGACAGGAAAGCAGCTCCCTCCTGTTGAGAGTTGAATCACTGTCACTCACTCACTCTGTTGCTACTTCCCCTCTCCTCAGCCCTTCTCACTCCTCACCTCCTCGTCCCTTCCCTCTCCCGCTCCCTCCTCTGGCTTCCCTTCCATCTCGTATTCTGTTAGTGTGCAGATCCTTTTCCCTCTCCTCCACCCCTTCAACTCCCACTACAAGGTAACTGGTGAGTGTATTAGGTGTCATTCTAAGTACTTATGAGTGATGGTTAATGGTTACCGCACACGCTGGTTCTAGAGAAGCGTGGTTATATTTCTGCTACAGTTATTTTTTTAAGCTTAGATCGCTGTACACTTGTCTGTTCTGGTTAGATGTTTTGTTTTCTCACGAACTGATCCTTTCGTGGTGTTTGTGATGGGAGTTGTTGCGTGGTATTAGTGAGGGGTGTGTGCTGCAGGGTACCGCTTGAAGTACTAGCGATAAAAGTGTGTGTTGCAGGATGTGTTACAGCATTAGAGGGAAGATGAAAGTGTGTTGCAGTACTAGTGAGCATGAGTTATATAGTACTACCGAGAAGTATGTGTGTGTGTGTTCCAGGATGTGTCACAGTTTTAAAGGGGAGACGAAAGTGTGTTGTGTGTGTTGCAGTACTAGTGTGTATGAGTTGCAGGCTGTGTTATGGTATGAAGGGGAAGGTGGAGTTATGTGTGTTGCAGTACATAGGAACATAACAAAAGGAAATGAGGGAAGCTGCAAGAAGCCATCAAGCCTACACGTGGTTAGTCCCTGTATGAAACATATCTCCCTATTTCCACCTATCATCACTATCCATAAATTTGTCTAGTCTTCTTTTAAAGCTCCCTATTGACTCAACACTAACAACTTGATTACTTAGTCCATTAATCTACCACTCTATTTGAGAACCAGTTCCTTCATATCTCTTTCTTAAATGTAACTTTTTTTTTTAAGCTTAAACTCATTATTTCTTACTCTATCCTGATTACTGATCCTGGAAATTTTGTTACGTCCCCCTTGTTGTATCCCCTATATCACTTATTGAGTATGGATTATGTGTTCAAGGATGCATTATAGTTTTTAAAAGATAACGTGTTATTAGAGAGAAGACGAGATTGCGTCGGTGGGTGTGTTGCAATAATAGTGGGCATGGGCTGTAGTAATTAGGTTCCGCTATACTATTAAAGGAAAGACGAAAGTGTGTTCCTGTGAGAGCTGTGGTACAAGTATTCAGACTGAAACGTGATGCAGAACGTCATGAATTGTAATGCTAGCGGGAAAACCAATATTGTACTGAGCATACTAAAGTAACGCAATAGGGTTATGTATAAATGTATTATAAAGGCGTTGCTGCTGTAAGCATTTGATAATGTGGTGGTACTCAGCCTCGGTATACAAATGGCAAAAGTTAATGTGAAGGTCTTGCGTACACTCACCTTCTTTCTTCTCCCTTATCGAGCTGGGAGTGGTTGGGGAAAAAAATAAAATGTAGCGTTTGGTAAGCTTTGAATGCATGCCTTGTGTGTCCTTGGCTGGTCTGTCCCACCTCCCTCCCCTAACGTCTCTTAAAATTTCTCCCAGGTCTTGAAATTGATTTGGACTATTTTTTTTTTGTTATCAGAAGGTCTTAGATTGTTCTTTCACTGAACAGACAGCTCATATAGACAGACAGACCCATGGCATCTTCACGTCAGAATGGTTAACACGTATACAGCTTTACCTTCAATTTTCTTTTAATTTCTCCACCCCCCCCCCCTGCTGCATTATTATCGAACAATGCACATTCTTCCCAGACAGACAAGAAACAAATAAAAAAAAAAAAAAGTGTATGCTCTAGTGCCTACAACTATGAAAAAAATTATAGGAGGAAAAATATATTATCGAAAAATTTCAAGTCGTGTATTAAAGTTAAGAAAAAAAGTAAAGTTCAGGGCCATTTTATTCTCTTCCTCTTAACTGCCAGTGTCACGTGCGACATTTTTCTCGTCATAGCAGATCCCATTATCATTATCGGCAGTGACCTTAAGGTGGGTATATTGTTATTATCTGGTTCTTGTTGGTCAGGTGTACTTGTTAAAAGATGTGATCAGCATCATCTCTCTATATGCAAGGACACGTGCCATGGGAAAAGAAAAATTATTAATGGCAATTATCATTATCGGCAGTGACACAATAGGGAGCTTTTTGGTACATTGCTATTATCTGGTTCTTATCGGTCAGGTATACTCTAAAGGAAGTGATCAGCACCATCTCTCTATACGTAAGGACACGTGCCATGAAAAATATTCAATAGCACTTAATATTATCAGATGACTCGATTTGCAGCACGTAATTATATGCAGCTATCAAGTGATACTCCATGCACAATTAACTCGTGTCTTTAATACTTCCAAATGTATGATTATTGCATTTCCGTGAGAGTTTGGGCATTAACATAGGTTTGGTCATTGCCTTAATCTTAATTGGTGACCATAATAACCTTCAAGGTATTTAGTGGCGCGTGATAATCGAGAACAATGTTATTATTCATATCCTTTCTGTGTTTTCCGAGTGTGTCTTTGTCTCCCTTTTTCCTTCCTCTTGTTTAATGTTGGTGTGTTTGTTCGTGGTTATCTGCTCGTTGTTAATGAATCTCCTTCATCCGGTTTGTGGGTTATTATTGTTATAATTATTATTTTAATGTTTTATTTATTTATTTTTTATTTTTGTTTTGTTTTTTGATGTTTCCTTTCTGGCTTTGTCTGTCGCTCTTGTATGTGTTTATTATTATCCCTGTGCGTGTGTGTGTGTGCGGGGGGGGGGGGTATACATGCATTTCCAGCTTTTAGTGATTTTCATTGCCCAGTAAAAAATAGTCATTGACGTGCATCGAATTAATTGACCGAAATGAATGGTTCAGAACTTCCACGAAATGCTTTAGAATCGGCGATACGATTTTGTTATTAGAGAGAGAGAGAGAGAGAGAGAGAGAGAGAGAGAGAGAGAGAGAGAGAGAGAGAGAGAGAGAGAGAGAGAGAGAGAGAGAGAGAGAGAGAGAGAGAGAGAGGAAAAGCTTGTTCATTCTTTTATTCTTGATCTCCTGCTTCCCAGATGCAAACACACACACACACACACACACACACACACACACACACACACACACACACACACACACACACACAATATTTGAATTCCATAAGGTAGTGTCCCTTTGTGTGTCTTCCTGCGTCACTCTCCGCCTCTCTGGACACGACTATTCACGGAGTCCGGCTGCAGGAGGACGCATGACACACAGGATGGCCCACGCACCCGGAAAGGATGTGCATGTCGACCCATGTATGAAATCATGAAATAAAAAAAAGGATGGAATAAAAAGAAAACATGTCGTACTAGCGTCCGGGAAAATCTTGTCTTTATGCTTCCTGGCGGGGCGCTGTGGCGTGAAATACTGTGGGGAGCGACACGAGCTTAGGGAGGGACATGGTACGCCCCTAATCCGACACAGGTGGCAGCAGGGAAACAGAGTACAAGCTGACGCCCTGGTGGTGGTGGTGGTGGTGGTGGTTTCTGCAAGGGAGAAGACACGCTCTACACTATTATATTTTTAAGCTTCTCGCTACATTACGTTTCCGAACAGTAATGCGTTATATTTAGTGTCGTACGTGAAACAAGCTTGGTTTAGATCATATCACTATTTTTTAAAATTTTTTTTTAATAGTTATGCATGAAATTTAGTGTACTACGTAAAAATAAGGCTGGTTTTCGTTCACAGTTCTTTTAGTAATGATAATAAGAACAGCATAAGAGCAAGTAGAACAATAAGTACACCAGAGAAGACCAGCTCACGTACACAAGACGGCTCCTAGTTAGTGTGATGTAATCTAGGACTATTCTTTATATAAGAAAAGAGGCTTCCTGATTCTGAAGCCAATGAAAGGTTTGGGTTCTTGTTGAAGTGGATGCTGGACCCCTGTGTGTATGTGTCGGGGGGAGGGAGTTGATGTAGCTCTCCGGACAGGCAGAAGACAGGGGACGCAGGCAAGTCTGTAAGAGTGTTTGGTTCGGGGACTTTCGTGTGAGGGATTCTGGGTAAGTGGTCGCCAGGGGATGTGAGTAAGTGCCTGGGTGGCTCGTCGGGCAGACGTGAGCAGCGGCGTCTGTCTTCCTCTCTCGTAAAGCTTTAATTTGCACGGCACCTCATGACTTAGAGACGCAAGCGAGAGAGAGAGAGAGAGAGAGAGAGAGAGAGAGAGAGAGAGAGAGAGAGAGAGAGAGAGAGAGAGAGAGGAAAACAAAAGAACAAACACCTTGTTGGTCTAAACAAAACATGAGGAGCAGGAGGAGGAACAAGACGAACAGAAGGAGGAATGTAATCTTGGCGAACAGCAGTACTTTTCCCACCAAAGGAAAAAAATAAAAATAAAAACTTGAGCAGCACGTTCGGCAAAGCTAAATTATGCAACAGAGATGTATTATGAATAGAATCAATAAATCTGTGTGTGTGTGTGTGTGTGTGTGTGTGTGTGTGTGTGTGTGTGTGTGTGTGTGTGTGTGTGTGTGTGTGTGTGTGATAGGATGAAGTGAGTAAGCGATGTAAGATACTGGGTGGAGAGAAAGAAAGGAATTAAGATAGGAGGGGGAGCGGATCAGGGAAGAAGGGAGGGGAAGGCAGGAAGCGCGAGGAGAAGAGAAGAGAGGTGCATGAGAAAGTCTTCAGTGGGCGTGATAAATCCTGTTTCACGGCCACCAAGACAAGCTCGCGCCGGAAGGTGGTTTTTATCTTACTCTTTGGTGTCAAATTTTCAAGATGATTATTTGTACTATTTCTTACTCTTCCCCAGTTACATCACCATAACTGTGATTTGATAGAGAGAGAGAGAGAGAGAGAGAGAGAGAGAGAGAGAGAGAGAGAGAGAGAGAGAGAGAGAGAGAGAGAGAGAGATAGTTGAGGAAGGGCAGGGGAGGCGAGGAGGCGCTGGTGTATCATTATACATTTTTTCTTCACTCTTAGTTTCAGCCAGACAGTTCACCACCATCTCCTCCTCCTCCTCCTTCCCTCACCCAGCAGCAGCAGTGAGGGAAGGAGATCTATGTGACCTTTTCCTCAACAGGCGAGTCATTAGGACATTAGTAACGTGATCCTTTGCTCCCTGAGAACGATGCATCATGTACTCCGGCGGAAGAAACCCAAACACTCACAGGACGTGTGTGTGTGTGTGTGTGTGTGTGTGTGTGTGTGTGTGTGTGTGTGTGTTGAACAGTAACATTGATTATGAGACAGGAATTCAATTAAATAAGGTAAGGTAAGGTGAGTTGAGGTGAAGTAAGGTAAGACAGTGTAAGGTAAGCTTAGGTTAGAGCTGAAGTAAATGCGTTCTCTGTCGCTTCCTCTCCTTTATTCATCAGTTTTCGCTTCAGTGTCAATGTGAAAGGTCAAGGCTGTTGGGAGGGAGGGAGCTGGATGGAAAGGAGAGAGGTTAGTGAGGGCTGTGATGTTTTCTTTTAAAGAGAGTGTTTGGTCTTAGGGTGGAGTGTTTTCAGGGGAACAGAGGTGAGTCACTTTACCTGGCCTTCAGCTGGTGCATTAGTCCGCGGCTTACCTTGTGTTGTGTGTTGGTGGTGAGGTGTTGTTGTTGGTGAGATTGTGTTTTGGTGTTGGTGGTGGTGTTGGTCATGACTGTGAGAGTAGTGTCAATCAGTGTGTTGAAGGTGGTGTTGGTGGTTGCAGGAATGGTTATGGCTGTGGTGATAATAGTGTATGCTTTTTACGTGTGTGTGTGTATGTATTGCGTTGCGAGTTTGGAGTCAGCTAGTGAGAGTTGAAACTGGTAGTGGTTATGACTGCAATGGTTGTGCTGGATTTTACCTGCGTGTGTGTGTATATGTGTGTGTGTGTTGAGTGAGGGTGAGGGAAGGTTCAAAACTACCCAAATTAGCTTCCCATCACGGCCATTCGCAGCAGCACGGGTGAGAGGAGGACAAGCTGCAGGAGTACAGAATTAGAAGGTCAGCAGAAGTTGCGCGTCGTTGTTATAGCGTTGCGTGAAGCACTAACGACCTTTCCATGCGGATATTGGACAAGTTTGAGGCTAACTCGCTTAATTTCTGGAATAGTTTGGGAAAGCTGAAGAGGTAGCCTGCATTTCTCAGCACTCGGAAAACGGTGTCGAGTCGATGATTAGTCAGCAGAGTGGCTGGTCGATATCAGGCGCCGACTCAAGATAAATAATATATAAGGGAGCTAAGTTTAGTATGATTTTATTTATTTATTTATTTTATTTCTCCATGAGAAGAAGGCTGGTTAAAGATGAAAATAGAGGCGTTTTGGGGGAGAGTGTGGAGAAAACTCAATAAATTGTTAATGCAATAAAGATGCAATTAAAAAAAAAAATTCAGGTGAGTAAGAGAATGTGATTTTTCTAAACGAATGCTTATGTTATGTTTGTATGAATGAATATATGAAAGAAGAAAGCTAATGAAATAAGGTAACGCACGAAGAAGCCGTAATACTTTTCGACGGAGCACATAATACTCGTCACCATTCCATCAAGACCTGTCATCATATACACACACCACTACTCACCAAGACAACCTAGAACGTCCTTGCTGCGCCTCTCGTTAGCTATATCCTTTAGCATCTCCATTTAGCAACATCGTGATGAGCTCGCTAAGCACTTCAGTTCATAAACCCCAAATAAAAACGCTACGGGTAATGACAAGATGAAAGGGAGATTAATGAGAAGCCTGCCATTCCCATTTAAGAAGGTTGAATGTAGTTCCTTACGAGGTTACTTGATACGCTGGGAGTCGCTGCTAAACTGCTGAGAGAAAAAAAGTCTAACAAGGTGCTTATGAAACTTGACTCTTGCGTTTGTGAGTGTGTAGGGTGAGAGAGAGAGAGAGAGAGAGAGAGAGAGAGAGAGAGAGAGAGAGAGAGAGAGAGAGAGAGAGAGAGAGAGAGAAACTAATTCCCCTCCTTATGTCGTAACAATTCGTGTCGTCAGGCGTGGAGCAAACACAGGAAGTACTTAAGATTGGGTTAGGTGCTGCGACGTCATCTTCAGATCTCCGTCTTTCTTTTTCCTTCTGTTTCCTTTCATCCTGTTCGTTTTAATGCTTTTCTTTAACATTTTTCATTGAAAGTTATAGTTTTCTTTTTTCTTACTTTACTGCTCCTAATCCTCTGTTTCCTCCTAGTCCTCCTCCTCCTCTCATCACTTCATTTTTATTCTTCCCTAAATTATTCTCGTTCTCTTATATCTTGTCATTATCTACCCCCCCTTTTTTTTTCATCCTGTGGTCCTCCTCCTCCTCCTCCTCCTCCTCCTCCTCCTCATCGAGATCTTCCTTTCCTTGAACCATCTGCTGATCTTATCCTTCTAGCTCCTTATTGCCCATAATGTCCTACTTAGGATCCCCGACGCGCCTTGGATTACGTCTTGCGTAGGATTCATAATTTCTTTGAGCTTCTTTTCCAATTCCATCCATATTTTTGTTGCTATAGGAGATTACTTTTGACACTTGTATTACAGTGCGTTTCGTGTAGTACATAAGTGTGTGTGTGTGTGTGTGTGAGAACGTGGCTGCCTTCGTATTCTATCTTCCTTTCACACTTGTACTACGCATCAAGGTCAAGTGTGTGTGTGTGTGTGTATTACAGTGCGTTTCGTGTAGTACATAAGTGTGTGTGTGTGTGTGTGTGTGAGAACGTGGCTGCCTTCGTATTCTATCTTCCTTTCACACTTGTACTACGCATCAAGGTCAAGTGTGTGTGTGTGTGTGTGTGTGTGTGTGTGTGTGTGTGTGTGTGTGTGTGTGTGTGTGTGTGTGTAGAAAATCTAACATCAGAAGAAGTGATGTAATCCTTTATCTACCCTTCACTTTTCTCCTTTTCCTCCTCCTCCTCCTCCTCCTCCTCCTTCTTATCCTCCTGCTCTTACTTTTAATCCTTCGATCCTGTCTTCTCTTTTTCCCTCTCTCCACTTCTTTACCCTCGTCTTTTTTTTTTTTTCTTCCCTCCTCCTACGCTGATCTTTTCCTCTCACATTCTCCTCCTTGACTGTTTTACTTTTACCCTCTGCCCTCTCCTTCACCACACATGCCTCGTTTCTTTCTTATTCTTTCCTGCTTCTTTCTGCTCTTCCTCTCCTCTCCTCGCCTTCTCTCGTCGCCTCTGCTCCTCTTTTTCTCTCTTCTCCTTCCCTTTCATTCTTTATTTTCCATCCACCTGAAGCAAAGGCAAGGGAAGACGAAAAACTTGATTCCGAGGGGAGCCAGCTGTTCGGTTTTTTATGTCTCTATTCACTCGTCCATATCGCACGTCCCTTTCCTCCCCTTTTCTTCACTCCACTGTCACTTTTTTCACCCGTTTTTATCATAATTTTTTTTTTTTTTACGCAGTTTGCCCCCACCGTCGCCCTTTCGTCTATTTCATCACTCATGCCTTTGGTAATTCTATGTGGTCTTGTTATGAGAGCAGAATTTTGTCGACCAGTTATTTGATACAGGAAATTCAATCTATCTATCCATCGATCAATCAATTGTTTTCAGTTTTCTGTTCTCATTACTCATCATTCACCCATTTCATTGCATATTCGCTCCCTTCTCATATTCATTAGTTCGTTTTAACATTCTTATTCATCCCATGTTCACTTGTTCTCTAACTCAATTACGTGTTCTTCTAATGACAACTCTCACTGTAATTCATTCAGTAGTATCATCACCATTAGCATTTGAAATTACTCATTATATATTCTGGTTTTGTTGTAAGAGTGCTATATATCGTGTTTAGGGGGAAGACTATTATTATTATTATTATTATTATTATTATTATTATTTACTCATTCTGCTCCATTCTTTCTCCTCTCTGGGGTCTCAGGTTTCTGATTCGTATCGTTTTCTTTCATCCCATTAGCTCTGTCTATTTCCAGGCCGGTTTAGATACACAGTAGTGCACATTCTTACTGGATCAAATTATGAGTTCTCATTAAGATTTGTATTATTGTTATTATTATTATTATTATTATTATTATTATTATTATTATTATTATTATTATTATTATTATTATTACTATTGTTGTTATTGTTTCTTATTAAATTTGCTGTTCTCTTTAATCTCTTCTTTTAAAAGGAACCCCGTGTTTCCCTTAATGCAGAGAGAGAGAGAGAGAGAGAGAGAGAGAGAGAGAGAGAGAGAGAGAGAGAGAGAGAGAGAGAGAGAGAGAGGATTCATGGAGGACATAAAAGACACGCTCACCTGCTAATGAACCACCTAGTTAGCAGGTAATCCATGGCACACTCTCCATTAACTTCATCACGTCATCCATTCACGTTCCCTCACCTGCTTTACACCCTTTGTGCTTCCCAGGCTCTTTACATTTAGCGTGTGGCTTACATTTAGCGTGTGGTGACAGCAAAGAAGTGTAGCTGTTCAAGTGCGGGGCTTCTGTCTGCATTGTGACATCATGATCCTTTAGATATTTCCTTGTTTGGTGCTTGTCTTCGATCTACGAATGCTGTCACTACCTGTTATTATTGCATAAGAATTAAGAGAATAAGGGAAGCTACAAGAAGTCGTCAGGAATACATGTGTATGAAAAAACCTGCCTATTTCCACCTATCATCCTTCTCCATAAATGTGTTTATTCTTTTAAAGCCTCCTAATGGCTCAACAGCAACAACCTGGTTACTGAGGCTATTCCATCTATCTACCACCAGTTACTACTACTACTACTACTACTACTACTACTACTACTACTACTACTACTACTACTACTACTACTACTACTACTCCTACCATTGCATAACTCCATAACTTTTGTCTCGACGCAGCAACTCTCGAGTCTATACTTATACTTATCCCGAGCACTTGAATTCTTGCTTGTTTATTCTCCGAGGAATGTTTTCTGTCTAAGCCTTGATAATCTTTACCTCCTCCTCTCTTCTCTGTATTCTTTTATTCCCTTATTTAATCCTCCTCCTCCTCCTTAATCCTCCTCCTCCTCCTTTACCCTGCCAACTGGTCTCGATAAGCGAAATCAATAAATCATCGAGAGAGAGAGAGAGAGAGAGAGAGAGAGAGAGAGAGAGAGAGAGAGAGAGAGAGAGAGAGAGAGAGAATATCAGTAGTAATGACTAGAAACTGTCTTAACTATTGAAACTATGGAAAAAAGTAAAAGTTACGATAATCTTTTAATTTTCCTTCCACTTTATTTGAGCGTGAATCAAACAGAAACGTTCTCTCTCTCTCTCTCTCTCTCTCTCTCTCTCTCTCCGAACTTAGCTTCCCTCCTTAATCACGTCACCAAGATTGTCTCCATTGGCTAATCTCCGCAGTTTACTTGAGTTTGTCCTCCTCCAGATGTTCTCTCAGCCACGTGATGTTGTCTGGCTGGCCTCTGATGCCCTCCCTCTGAACCTGTTATCTGGTGAGAGGGAGGGAGGTTAAAGGGAGAAACGAGGCATAGGGGCGGAGTTCCTGTGATTAGTTTGTGGTGACGGTTGTGGTGGTGGTGGTGAGTACATGTGCACTGTGAGGGTGACGACACAGGATACGGAAGGGTAAGGAAGGGGGAAGGATGAATATCGTAAATTGCGTAGTAAATGTTAGTTCCCCTTTTCTAGTTCGTGGATGAAGGGATTGCTTTTTTCATCTATGTTGTAAAGTTTTTGCGTACGTGTTTAAAGGTTGTAGTTATTTTCCGTTTTTATCTGTGTACTCTCTCTCTCTCTCTCTCTCTCTCTCTCTCTCTCTCTCTCTCTCTCTCTCTCTCTCTCTCTCTCTCTCTCTCTCTAATTAAGTACAACAAACAAGTCTTTGATTACAGATACAGTTTTTATCCTATCTTTTCATCTTCCTTCTTTTTTGTCCTTCCCCTTCCTCCTTCGCTCCTTTTCATCTCCCTACAGCTCATTATTTGTCCCTCCCGCAGCCCTCCTCATCCTCTCCCTCTTGTCCCCTCTCTTTCTTCACAATGAACCCTCTTTCTCTGCTGTATTAAGGTTCCGAATCTGTTACTGCTTCGGGCGTAGTGTCGAGTAGCTTTCAAGTAATGTTACCAGCCGGACATTTAGCCTTGAATTCAACCCGCGTCAGTAGTTCGTGTTGTTCACCCTCTTGACGCGACCTTTGGACACTGGAGGCTCCTTTGTCTGACCTTGAGGGCAGCAATGACTCGCTTGGGTTCTTAGTATTGAGGAAAGCGCTGAATCAGGAGTGTTTTCTTTGCCTATTTCTTTTCCTACAGCATCATTACATTTGTTCATTATTTTTTTTCTTTGGTTTATGGAGGAGGGGATACTGGAGTTTTGTCCTTGTTTTTAATGATGTGTTTTATATAGCTTGTTGCTGTCGTATCACTATTACGGGGTTGACGGACGGAGCTCAGGGAGGGTGGGGTGGTTGGTTGGTGGTGTGGTTGGTGGGGCAAGACGAGGCGTGTTTAGAGTTGCAGAAGATCTCTCCCGCTTCACTTTCTTTCATCTCTTCCCATCACTTAACCAGCGGCCTTCATCTCTCTCTTTGACGTCCTCCTCTCTCATATTCACTCGCAGCTTTCTTTCCTTCACCCCCTACTGCTTGCTCTCACGGCTACTTGCTCGCCACTCAGTGCATCATCCTCTCATTCATCGCTTCCGTGTAGATTTTAACTCCCGCCAACCATATTTCCTCTTGTCTCATGCACCACTCGCCTGCCTCCCACGTCACCCCTCTTCCTAGTCCCATCCCGCTCCCAGCGCTTCTCTCCGGCCTCTCTTAGCGCGACTCTCACACTCCTCCCTTCCCTCTAGACTCCCTCTTCCCAACAATTATACTCTTGTAGACAGAAATGACGTAACTTGAACTGCACGCTTTGAGACTGAGACAGGACTACGTCATTTTACAGCTTCTCGGGTCACCGCGAGAAGGGGAGCAAGGCAACGGAAATACTGGCGTTTGTTTGGTGGTGTTCTGCCGCAAGGGACGAATCGTGAGAAATTAGTGTAATGGAAGTATGACCTTTTCCTGCTGATGTGTTTTGTTGATGCTCTGTTCCATCTCCCTTGCTGAATGTATGATCTTTTCTTATTTTTCTTCCTCTCCTTCCTTCTTCTCCCGCTTTTTCAGTTCCTTTCTCTCCTCGCTGTCCTCCTCTCTCTCTCTCTCTCTCTCTCTCTCTCTCTCTCTCTCTCTCATCCTCATTCTCCTTGTTTTTCCGTGTTATTGTTTTATTTACTTCGTCCGTCTTGTTCTCCTGGTGAAGGATGGTGTGGAAAACTACAGAAGATATATTACTTTGTTTTGAATCCCTGTTACTTCGTTAATTTGTAAACCGTAATGGATTTTTGTGGTAAGTGATTGGCATCTGGTAATTTCCAGCCGCCGAATTTGTTAGGATTGATATTAATTGCCTATAATTTGACACGTAATTATAAAATTCTCCACGCTTAAAGGAAAAAAAATGCATATATATATATATATATATATATATATATATATATATATATATATATATATATATATATATATATATATATATATATATATATATATTTTTATTTATTTTTTTTTTCGCTTCAGTGGTTGCACGCGTGTAGCCGAAAGAAGGTGTCGTACTTTGGGATGCCAGTGGTAGAATAAATTCGCTGCCTTGGTAAAGGAAGTGGTCAGTGTTATGTTCGTGCTGCGCGGGCCGGAATGGGCGTCCAGGGTGCACAGGGCGAGAGGCTGCAACACTAAGGAGTCCCCGGGGCGAGTTTTAGCTGGTACCTTCTCGACGAACCAGTTTGTCTTGATAGACACCTGCAAAACTACTGTCCATGTGTGTGTGTGTGTGTGTGTGTGTGTGTGTGTGTGCGCGTGTGCAAGAGATAGATAGGTAGATAGATAGATAGGTAGATAGATAGATAGATAGATAGATAGATAGATAGATAGATAGATAGATAGATAGATAGATAGATAGAGAGAGAGAGAGAGAGAGAGAGAGAGAGAGAGAGAGAGAGAGAGAGAGAGAGAGAGAGAGAGAGAGAGAGAGAGAGAGAGAGAGAGAGAGAGAGAGAGAGAGTTCACTAAACAATTCAGTGCAAGTATTTCCGCGGGTGCAATCGCACTTTCATTCCTTCACGGTTCCTCTGGTGTGCCCCAACTCCTTGACATTTAAAAATTTGCGATACACGTGATTTACAAAATGCACTGAGCTTCCAGTTGTAGTCACAGCTGAATGACGATCCCATACTGCATAACATCTTTGATTTTTAAGCAAGTTTGGTTTGCTGTAAGTGCTTCGTGTATTGTGACAACACACACCTCACTCTGTGACAGTCTCTCCTTTCTTGCCCATGACAGACATACTCGATGGTCCAGCTCTAGAATACAGACTGCTCATTATTTTAAAAGATTAGATAAGTGACTGTTCGTTCCATGGTAAGACAAAATGAGCATACGTTAAGATAAGTCAGTTATATAAAGTAAATCATAAAAATGATATAGCTCCTGTTCCTCATTCATCTTTCCCTCGCACATCTCAGTACACACGTTATTATTGATTTATTGTCTCTAAAGCTCAGATACATGGATGAGATATAAGTATGCAAGTGTTTACCTGCACTATATTGAACTGTTTGGAGAGTGCAAACTGGTGGCAGTCACATTTACCTCAGTTGATTTTCGCGTTTTCCTGTCCTGTGCAGCAGTAGCCGACGGCAGCGTTTAACCACGACGAGTTGGAACAAGCTGTCGGTCTGCAGGTGACAGGTGACTGGGAGGAAGAAGGCATGGGGATGGGGAGGCATGACCAAACTTCAGGGTTTTAAGTATTTCAGCATTTTTTCCATATTCATTTCATTTCATGTTGTCAGGGCTGTATGTGTGCATTGTGCTTTAAATTCCTTCATTCTCTGTGTTTTCCTTGTTCTTTTCTGATACTATTATGACACCTATCGCAAATAGGATTGAACTGCAGCAAATCTAAGCACTTTTGCCATATTTCATTGCCTCCATATCACGTTGTTTATGGAGCCAAGGATTAACTTAGGCAGCTCTTCCTCTTATCTCAGGGTACTGGCGATTCATTTACGAGACTTAGTGGTGCCTCGTGAATTCAACCACTCGGGTAAGGTATTGCGTGATCCACTGGTGCTGCATTTACGGTTGATTACATCGCTATTACCACGGTGTCCCGTGACCGTGGCCCGGCAGCGGAGGCAGTAGGGGGAAGGTAGGAAAGACGGGGGAAGCGAAAAGGAGGGAGGGAATAGATGGGGGGAAGAGAAAGGAAGAGAAGTGAGAAGGGCAGCCGGACGGTGGGTCTGCCTGACGCGGGAAGTGAGGGTAATGGACCCTTCCTCTTCCTTATCATCTCCCAGCCACCCACACCATCCACACAACACCAACCACACTCCACTCTCCATCCACCGTGCCTTCTAGCCACTGTATCCTCCGTCTATTACCACCAAGGGTCTCACAATTACTGCTTGCTTGCTTCATCTTCCACAGCGCTCTTCTTAGCCTCGACACCACCCTCACCATCACTCCACCAGGGTCCCACGCACGCCATATCCACACCCCTGTCGTACTCCACATCCCCATCAGGCTAAGTACCTATGCCTTAACCTGCACTTCCCCATCTCTCATACCATTCGTTGCATCCTGACCTTACACACACACACACACGCACACGCACACGCACACACACACACACACACACACACACACACACACACACACACACACACACACACACACACACACACACTTCTGTCACACTCATAATTTGTAATCACATAATTCACACCTCTTGCTCTCACTGATTCACTAACACACCTCACTACCTGACCGCGCACCCACGCATGGTAAATCTCATCCACCTCACCCTCAGCGCTCAGTTACATCGTTCACCTTCTCTAAAGTTGCAATTCAGTCCTGTCCCTTGCACCTATCTGTGTAACATCCACTTGTTTACAATCCAGCGGACACTGCACTCGCCGAGCGTCACTCAACCAGCCTGTCCATGCCTACCAAAGAGCACCACCAGTGCACCGTACGCCAGGTGAAGAGACTTTGAAGGCCTACCGCTACTCCACCTTTAATGGCGTGTCCTTTGCTTTCCCTACACAGTTCTCTTTACGCTCGGTGCCGCATCAGTGGTCACGTTCCTCACCCAAGCCCTCACTGGTCCAATCCACACGCCGCACCACGAGCCACCACGGTACGTTAGCCCATTAAAGCCTGTTCCCACGACAAAGACTGGGTTGTTAGTAAAGTGACACCTCGATTCTGGCCGTCAGCTTGTCAACTAAGTCCCTTCCTGCAGCCCGTATATATATGCTAATGGTGGGCGGCTTGTGACTGGCTTATGACTGCTTTCACACGCACTGCCTCGCTCGCCTCATGATGCTCTTCGCAGTGTTACTACAATCTCGTGGATTTCCTCCTATCTTTTTTTTTTTTCGTATTTCGAAAGTATACGCGCTCAGGTAATGCACTCCTTTTTTTTGTGTGTGTGTAATAAACTTAATGGTCACGCGCGTGCTTATGAAAGTAACTTGACATTTTCGCCACGGATAATTTTTTTGATGCGTGTGTGTAGTTTCCCGCATGGCCTTTGTTCATTCCACCTGCTTTTGAAGCCTGTGGTCCAGATGCTTGTCTGCCACGCATCCTCTTCCTTCTGGCACCCTTACCGCCAGACGATGATAGTCCCTGGCACTGACTGCATTACCCCGTCATCTTCACCTCCATAACAACAACGGCTCCGAGACACAAACACTTCAGCACCCGACAAACACTTTCGCTGCCAATAACACATTTTGATGCCAATAATCAATGGCGTGTGACAGCAACAACAGCAACACTATGGCATCGGTAACGCCCCTCACTGAGCCCACCACCATGTAATTCTTCGGTTTTGCTGCCACCATCACTCCTGAAAACACACTGATGGCACTCACCTTCTCTTAACATCAACATCTCCCCTCCCGATTCCCGCACCAAGCAGCGAACACCGTATGATATCAAAACGCTGCTATTCAAGTGCTCTCTTTCACAGTATTACAACACAGGTCATTGTGATGCACAGCGTATTAACAATCAGTGCTTGCTTCAACATTTGCACTAATTGGGGAAAAAGGTATGAAAGGCTTTAAAACACATTTACCCGTGCATATTACAGCTTGTCGCTCGCGCTGTGATGTTGCCCCACTTTCGCAGGTCACGTAGCGGCTGTGGATTTGCATCACTCACTTTCTGCTTCCGCCACAAAGTACAGAGGTGGGGTTTCAGGTTCGAGATGGACAAGAGACGGCGCAGTGAAACTATCAGCACGACACGCAGGCATTCGTCACCGGCACAGAGCTGGTGTGCCCTGACACATATTCACACACAAGTTACTGCATCGAGGCTCTGGCGCGGTGTAGCTTGCTCTTCTGTACCAGGGATGCGTCGGGTTGGTCGCAAGTCGCCGGTGAAAGGGGTCATCATTATTTTGCAATGTCATAATTAATTCCCGGGCAAGGAGCCAACAAGCACTCAGGACTTAACCTTGAGGCATTAATCAAGCAAATGGTGGTCTGCTATAAAGGCAGTTAATTTGAGAGCATCGACCTAATGTATCTTCCAATTAGCAGCGGCTTATAGTGCCGGGAAAATATTTAATCCATTGCTGCCGCTCTCGCTCCTGGCTGCTAAGAGTGTACGGGCAAACTTGATGCAGCAGCTCTAGTTTCCTTTTTTTCCGCCTCAGGAACACACTGAGAGTTAACAGGACTTAATGAACGGCTGAGGTAACCTGCTTCGTGCTCAGGCGGGTGGGCGGCGAATGGAGGGTGGGCCGAGGTGAGACAAGGGGGCGGCCATCACGTTGCTTTGCCGTCTGAATTACCTTCATTAAGTCGGCAGTGCGAGGACGAGGAGAGGAGTCGTGCTACAGTGAGTCCAGAGGCTGACGTCACGCAAAACAATTATAGTTTTATAGTTTATAGAGCCCCGCAGTCGTGGAAATCATGCCATTTAGAGTCATGTATAAAATTCCCTGCTTTTAATTACAGGGCAAAGTTACTTATATTGGAATGAAACTGCTGTAATGAACGGCTGTTGCGTGCGCTTTCCACCACGATGGGATGAAGCTGCAGATGGGATAGTGAATTGTAGCACAGAGGGGGAGCTATAAACCGTGCTCAGCTCCTCATCTCCTGGGTCCCCCTTCCCCACCTCTTTGCCCACTTCCCCACCCTCCTTAGCCCCCTCCTCCACCTTCTTGCTCCCCCTACCCCCATCTCCCTAACCCGTTTCCCTACCCCAAGCCCCACCCAGGGTACACACCAACACCTGGACGGCGCAGAGTAGCGGGAGCCTGGGAAGGTAAACACGGGAGATTGAAGGATGTTTAACACGGTCCATTATCGCACCACGGCTGAGTCTTTGCCAGTGGGAGTACAGAACAATGGTGCGGTCCCTTAGGTCCGTGACCACACACACACACACACACACACACACACACAGCACGCACACACACACACACACACACACACACACACACACACGAGCTTGGGATGTTATCTGTTCGTGATGATCATGATCCGTTGGTAAGAATTTGCTTTCCGTGAGAGAGAGAGAGAGAGGAGAGAGAGAGAGAGGAGAGAGAGAGAGAGAGAGAGAGAGAGAGAGAGAGGAGAGAGAGAGAGAGAGAGAGAGAGAGAGAGAGGAGAGAGAGAGAGAGAGAGAAGAGATTATATTATCATCCATTATGACAGGGTGGCCAGCTCCTAAGTGGGCGGGAGAAGGAGAAAGAAGAGGGGAGGCTGTGAGGGAATAAGTGTTGAGTGATGCTCCTAATAGAAGAGCAACGAGACGAGGACCCTGTGAGAGGTGGAGGAGCAGCGAGACGTGGCGAAAGATGAAAGGAAAGGGCCTTGAGAAATTAAGTAAGATAGAGATAGGAGGAGGAGGAGGAGAGGGGGGAGGAGAAGAAGAAGGAGGATGAGGAATAAATAAGAAAATATCGAAAGAACAGATACCATGCGGAGGAGAAAAGGAACTGGAGGAAGTGAAGAAGTAAATCAAGCCTTACAAAGGAGACTAAAAGGGTAAGTGGGAAGTCGATATGAAGAATGTTACAGTCCAGACATAATGCAATACTAACAAGGAAAAGGAAACGAAGTTAAATGGGAAGTAATTCGATGAATCGCCTTTAACGTTTCCTAAAAGGTTGCTTCCTTTGCAGCATTATAAGGTTACGTTCTTCATTCAAGCATCTTATCATTGAATTTTCCGGAGTCTTACCAGAAAAAAGAGAAGATAAATTTTCTGAAGGGGGTATTTAAACTTGTGCGGAATCTATTTACTTCCCTTCATGCCTAATTTTAGTCATGTTTTCTTATAGTTTTACTTATTTTTTATTCAATACTTAATGTCACTATCATTTTGCTCCTTTACTTTCCTTCCTGTTTTTGAGTGGTGTAAGCTCTGTTCATTACTTGTGTTCGCTCATCTCGTCGTTCTTTCATCTCGTTGGCCTCTTTATCTCCCTCGCTCTCCTGCACGTAATGAAGGCGGCGCGACCCTCCTCATGTTTACCTTCACCCAGAGTCTAAGCATCATTTTATTTTCTCCTTCAACTGGTGTATTTTTAGACGAGCATCTTCTTCAGCACGCTCGTCTCCTTTCCTCTCCCTCCTTGTTTGGTGTTCGTGTTCGTGTTCGTGTGTGTGTGTGTGTTGTGTGTGTGTGTGTGTGTGTGTGTGTGTGTATGTGTGGGTGTGTGGGTGTGGGTGTATGGTGTGAGCGAGCGTGTAGGCTTGTGTATATTTAGTTAATATCAAAAACAGTATCCAGTCGTGATTACTTTTAATGAAGTTCACGGATTTTTTTAATTTTTTTATATACATGAGTTTACTGAGCGCTTCGAAAAAAAGATAAAAAAAAAGAAAGCAATGCGGATTATTTATAGAACTGCTGGCTGTTGTTTCTAAGGTAAGCAATATGTATTAGGCTATTTATCAAGTCTATATACCACTCCCCTCCCCAAATCCCGCCCTTCCCTCCCTCCAGCTCGATACCTTGTGTTATTAGTTTGAGTCTCTCTTTTGAAAATACAGAACCGAGGACTCATTGCGCATAAACTCATGACATATTAAAGGAAAATATTTATTAATATTTAAGAACTCAAATATAAGCTGGAGAACTCTGTATCCTTCCCTCGTGTCCCTGCCAGTTTATCTTTACAAATTGAAATTTGAAGGGCGAATACACTTAAAATTCCTAAGTGTCTGAAGGTTGATTTTAAGTTCTAAATACAAGGGCTTTCTTACAACTTCCTGGATCAAAGTATCAAGTCCTCAAGTAAACCTGTTCCTTTCTATCAGCAGTCACCTTTCACCTTTTTTTTTTAATAATAGCTATTTTTTTATTACCCAAGAATTTATGTTTTTAAAGAGTGGGTTGCTCAATAAAGCCTCAGTTTTCTTATTACGTAATGTTTATATGATATTCTACACAACTTCGACTAGTTATATATAGGGATTGGCTCAATAATAGAGCCTCAATTTTCCTGTATATGGTATTCCTATAATATCCCATACAACTTCGATTAGCCTCGCGCCGCCTCTCACAACAACACGTGCTCAATGTCTTGGTGTCCTTGAGGCGATCAATGGAGGATTTAGTGATTCAAGATAATTTCGGGTGACTGGCATCCATGTTCGAGCTACACAAGCCTCCCGAAGCTGCTCGTTACCTGCTGGCGGGGATCTGTTACAAGGGCGGCGCCGCGGCACTATGCAAAGCGGGTGCTGACAACAATACACAAGACGATAACTGTATTCCATTCTCTACATCTATGCCTGGAAGTTAAATTTAGCGTCCCTGCTCGTGGAGGCGTAACGATACCGCTCTCCTTGTCGACGCCATCATCATCACTATCACTATCGTTGTTACAGATTATTATGGTTTTCGTCTTTCAGCAGGTATATGTACTGTCCATGCTGTCTTTCTGGTCGTCTCCATCATCATTGCAGGTTTTGAGGTTTCTCTTCCTTCTTCAGCTGTATAATCAGAGCTGTCCAGGAGGAAACTGGTACAAATAATGTTAAATGTATTAGAATCTCTCGACTGAGCGGTACAAGCACGATATGAAATTACAATGAAAACCAATCTCGAGAATCATAATCGAACCAGACCCGATGGATGCTCTTCTGACCTCTAGGTTCAGTGACCTGGCGAAGGTGTATTGTACGAGTGTGCCGCCCTCCACACCCTCTCCCGCCCCTCCAACACCCTCGCCCGCCCCTCCCTCTCCTCCTGCCTCCACCCGCTGATCCGTGTCTCCTTCCCAAGATTCACTATTCATGCGAAACTTCTGAGTATTTCTTTTTCCGGTGTATTGAGCTTCCCTTCCCTTGCTCGTCTTCTTCATTGTGCGTATAAGATTGTCTGTAATGCGCGTGTATTTGACTGTTGAAATAACGTGGATGTATTGTGTAATAAGAAAATGACAACATACGTAAGGAGGTTACTGCGTGTAAGTGCATTGCGAAAAGACTATCTGTAATTTAGTGTTATACAATAGACAGTAACGTAACGATAAGTAGTTAATGATAACCCACTTTAAAGGAATTATGGCGTATTGTTTTCTTGCGTTTAACTTTACGCCTCATTCAATTACAAGTCCGATATTTAGTGAAATTCGATTATGTTCCGAGGTTCATCGTGAGGTAGACGACGATAATAAAAAAAAAAAAAAAGCAGAGGGAAGGGAAGAGCGTGAGAGTGCATGGAGAAGGGAAGAGAAGGAGAGGACCAGGAAGGAATGGAAAGATATTAGAGGGGAGAGCGAGGAGGGAAATCTTCGAGGTTGATCGTGAGGCAGACCATGCAAGCAAAGAAGAAAGGGAAGGGAAGAACGTGAGGATGCATGGAGAAAGGAACAGAAGGAGAGAGAGAGAAGGAAGGAATAGGAACAGATTAGAGGGGAGAGCAGAGAGGGAAATCATGGACCGGAAACCAACATCCTGGTATTGTCTTCGAGAACAGATAGTGCCAAGGTAAGGTGAGGCAAGGTGGAGTGTCTTTTTTTTGTATTATTTATTTATTTGTTTTTTATTTTTAGCGAGGGTGTATACGAAGGTGAGCGTCCAGGTGACAGTCACGTGTGTGTGTGTGTGTGTGTGTGTGTGTGTGTGTGTGGGAGTGAGTGAGTGAATGTAAGTGAGGCTGGATTGTATGTTTGCTTTGCACTTCAGTAGTGAAAGAGTGTCTATCGAGGCGAGAACAACACGACCACGAGCAGAAACTATCCCTGTGCATCTCTCTCTCTCTCTCTCTCTCTCTCTCTCTCTCTCTCTCTCTCTCTCTCTCTCTCTCTCTCTCTCTCTCTCTCTCTCTCTCTCTCTCTCTCTCTCTCTCTCCCTCCCTCTCTCTCTCTCTCTCCCTCTCTCTCTCTCTCTCTCTCTCTCTCTCTCTCTCTCTCTCTCTCTCTCTCCATCCGTGGGGAAATGAAGAGTATTATTTCTCCTGTGCGGTGTCATGAAGCGCGTAGCCTCGTCACGAATCATTACAAAGGTTTCATATTGCAAGGGCGCGCAAATCAACTGATGGCACGGAGTTATTGCTCAAGCTGATCCCCATAATGCTCAAATGCTTGTTACGGAAATGACTGTGAATTATTACGGTAACATAGCATAGTACATCTGCCGGCAATAATATATGTAACATGGCGTTAGAATTAATGGCGGAAATGGTGAAAATTAATGGTAACAGGATAGAATTCGTGCCAAGAGGTAACATTCGATAACTTAGTGTATTTGTACCTTTTTTCTAGGGACTGGCACTTCATTGGGTATTTCTTTTCGTTCTTTTTGTTGCCTTATCCCAGTGTGCCTCTTACATAAAAAAAAAAAAAAACGTTTATAGTGCCAAGAATTATTGCTGTAACATATTGCTGTACGTAGTGCTGCCAAATATGATACGGAACTAAACACAGCACAGCTCGGCATAGCACGCGAGTCAAAAGCACTAGAGTGTCGTGTGAGTGTGAATGAAGAAAATGGAATATGCATGAAGAAAACAAGATATGTACGAATGTTCTATACTATTTCCCTTTTTTTTCTTTTTTTTTTTCATCTTGTCATTTTCGTTCCGCATCGTTAAGGTTTTTCCTATATTGCTTGGCGTCCGCTTGCAGTGTGAATGAAGAACATGGGTTGTGCATGAAGAAAAAATATATATGAATTCTTGATTTTTTTTTGTATGTTTTCCTCGTTTTCTTTTCCCTCCCCATCGTTAAAGTTTTCCTTGTGCTTGGCTTCCGCTTGGAGTGTGAATAAAGAAAATGGACAAGTATTTTTTTTATATTTCTTTTTCTGTCAGTTGTTCGTCGTTTTTTCCTTCTCCATCGTTGTCATTCTCCTCTGAGCGTTGTGTCTTCTTTCCTCTGCCCTCCCCAGCATCCTTCTCAGTCAGCGCGGCGATCCTCGGGCGGCGCGGTGCTTTGTTCCTGTCAATGCATCTGTGAAGGGATGACGCCCTGCATACCTCAACGGCCCAGGAGGAGGAGGAGGAGGAGGAGGAGGAGGAGGAGGAGGAGATGGTGTAGGAAAGACGAGAACCGGTCTGCAAGGGACAGAAAGTTGAAGGAAACACTGCCGTCTCTCTTTCTGCATGAACACAGACGAAGGAGGGAAAAAAAAAAAGAAAAGTACTGCTTTTTCTCTGACCTCCGAGATTGCCGTGGTGATAGAAGGATGTGCGATCTTGTTGATTAAAAACGTCATTATTCTCGAATGCGGCTCTTGTGTTGATGATTAGCTCGTGTTTTCATTGCTGCAAGTGTCGTTTTAATTTCTTCTGCTTTTTTTTTTTTTTTTGAGGTTTTCTTATTGTATGGGTCATAATGGTGACGTGGTAATTGCTGATACTGTCTGGCGTCATGGTGGGATGTACTCTCGTATCTGTTGTTGTCGTCAGATCTGTCTCGTCTGGCTGAGGAGGGCGTTGTAAATGTCCCCTTTTTTATGTCTCTCTGTCCTGGCGACCGCGGCACGCACGACTGTAGAGGAAATTAGATTGGGCAGGAAACCGTGAGCGTCAAGCGAGGAACCCCAAGCCTTGGTGTGGTGGGAGTAGAGCGTGAATGACCGCCTCGAAAAGATTTGCTTGTGGGTTTTGTTAACAAGTTGATTATTTAGCCTCGCGTGTCTTTACACATATCTTCATCCCTCAGGTGGGGAATGTAAGCTTCAAGCAGTTTAACTTGCCTTTGTTATAATTTAAAAATAACAGAGTAAAGCAAAGTCAGAGCCTGGTAATGAGGAAAACAGACTCTCCCTCCTCCTCCTCTCACTGTCCTCCAGTCCCTCCTCCTGTCTCATCTCCCTCCGTCCATTAGTCCCTCCTTCCTACCTCCCAGCTTCCTCCCTCCCTTTACTTGCTCATCGTGTTTGCATCTCGAGGGCGCGAGGTTAAGCCGCTCCTGGGAGGTTCACGGATGACCATCCATCTACTGACGGACGCTCGCAGGTAATCAAGGCCTCGCGTCCGCTGGGAGCCTGGGAGAGGAACCGTGACGCAGGGCAAAGCTTTCATCCCGCTTCATCAACACGGCAACGCGATGAGGAACTGAGGAACAGCCGATAGGAGTACTGTAGGACCAGTAAAGACTAAAAAAAATAGAAAAATCTCAGTTTGTTTCTTGATTTTTATCGTAGGGTGAAATCTATCGTCTGGAGCTGAGGAACTAAGGAGCTGCGAAGCAAAGTAAACACTGAAGGCTGAAGCTCCCGTGAAATACCTTTGTTACTCACTCCATTGTTATCTTGAAGTACAAATTTTATCGTCACCTGCCGGCGAGGAATTGCGCGAAACTCGAGGGAGGATTTGAGGAACTGCTAACAAGATTAACTCGAGGCCAGTGAAGACTAAAGCTCCTGGAAAACACCTGAGTTCGCCCCTCCATTGTTATGTCAGGGTTGAAATTTATCGTTTGTTAACTGCGAGGAGTTAAGGGAAATATTAGTTGTTCCATTACGTTACTTAGAGCGGAGGTGTTGATGCAAATGAGAACACCGAGACAAGGCGGCACAACACTCCTGGGAAATGGAAGCTGCTGTGCTGAGAGCTATGGCTGTTCTGTAAATGCCACGGTCACAAGCTTACAGACCCAGGATACTTTGGTAGCGGAGTCAATCCTCTTAGCTCTGCATAATCGCTCTAGTTTTCGAATTCTTGATTTCACCTTTCAGCAACCACGCGTGCTGTATCTGTGCACGCATATAATTCTCTTTTCGTGTATTGGATACTAACACAAACACACCTAGGAAAAATTGCACGTAGGATGAAAAGAGCAACCGTTCAAATACACGATATTAAAGGGGAATGAGAGATGTAGTGTGGAGTATAGTACGGTGAAGGGATAGTCAGTAATACTTAATATGAGCCGGTTGGGAAAAAAAAGGGGGAAGCTGAACTCGTTGAGAA
Source organism: Scylla paramamosain (assembly GCF_035594125.1). Taxonomy (NCBI): domain Eukaryota; kingdom Metazoa; phylum Arthropoda; class Malacostraca; order Decapoda; family Portunidae; genus Scylla; species Scylla paramamosain. The sequence goes on from NC_087154.1 coordinate 28,042,082, forward strand.
ATGGGGAGAAAGATTCATTGTATTTTATATATTTCCAAGGAAACGTGAAACTACGAGAAGGGAATTTCATTAGATGAGAAGACTAAAGAGGAGGAGGAGGAGGAGGAGGAGGAGGAGGAGGAGGAGGAGGAGGAGGAGGAGGAGGACGAGGAGGAAGAGGGGGAAAAGGAAGACGAACCTGGAAGAGCAAGAGAGAGAGAAAAGCAATGAGAAAAGAGACTGAGGAAAAGGCAAAAAAAAAAAAAGGGAACAAAGAAGAATGAGTGGGGGTAAAAAGAAAAGGAAAGAAGGAGGAGGAAGGAGGGAATGAGATGGGTAAAGTCAGCTGAAGGAGCAAGAAGAGCAACATTGGCAGTAATGAAGCGAGGGAAGGACGGACGGACGGACGGCGACAGGACGGAATTGAGGAAGAACTGATAAAGTGTGAGGGCTTCAGGACGCAGTGGTCGAGGGAGATTGCCAAGTGCAGAGGGTGCGAAGGAGGATGATAGTGAAGGAGGGAGGGTGTGGAGACGAGTGGCGGTGAAGAAAAGGATGAGAGAGAGAGGAGAGAGAGAGAGAGAGAGAGAGAGATGAGAGAGAGAGAGAGAGAGAGAGAGAGAGAGAGAGAGAGAGGAGAGAGAGAGCGGTTGCCTAGTCGCTGCTCCCATAGCAACGTCATTTTTCATTTTTCCGCCGAGAGCTCAGCCGCAGTAAGACTGACTCTCTCTCTCTCTCTCTCTCTCTCTCTCTCTCTCTCTCTCTCTCTCTCTCTCTCTCTCTCTCTCTCTCTCTCTCTCTCTCTCTCTCTCTCTCTCTCTCTCTCTCTCTCTCTCTCTCTCTCTCTCTCTCTCTCTCTCTCTCTCTCTCTCTGTTACTACTTTTCGCGTAGAAGGCGAGAGTGAGTTTACTGAGGAAGGAATGAAAGAGCGCAGAGGAAGAGGAGGGCGGAATGCAGTGAAGGGATAGGATATGGAGAGGAGAGAGAGAGAGAGAGAGAGAGAGAGAGAGAGAGAGAGAGGGGGGGGGTTTGGATGTGAGGTTTTGGAAACTGCAAGAGAAGTCGCAGAAATGTTTCGATCAGTGGACGGAGGTGTTGGTGGATGGATGGCCGCGTCTCCTGGCAACACATCGGCGGTGCGGCGGCTGGCGGGAGTGAGAACTTTTAAGAATGGGACAAAGGGAGAAAGTAAAGAGAAGACTGGCGAAAAAAAAAAAAAAAAAAAATTCTTTGACCTATTGGAGATTTTGAAAGGAATACATAAAGTTGTTTTTATATCTAAAATATGTGCAAAAATAAAACAGAACTAATGGAAAGACAAGAGAACAATGAAAAATGTACTGAATTGTATTTTCAGGCTTATTTACAAAGTGACACAAGAATACATTCTTCTACACATCATCAGATATGCATGTAATAAGGAAAACGGTTTAAAAAAAGCTCTGCATTTTCTAGACGATGTATAAAAACGTGGTCTTTTAAATTAGTAAATATACACGAAAAAAAAGACCATAGTGAAAAGGCAAAATTTGTATGTATGGTGATATACGGATAATCTATACAAATAAATTAAATCATTACTTGTATACGGACAGGGGAAGGCAGATGCACCAGACAGGAACCAACAGGAACATGCATCTGTAAACTGACGTGTGACAGACAGGCACAATGACAGCACCACTCTGGCGAAGGGAAGGAAAAAAAAGTAACATGAAAATATAATACAACATAATATACATTAGAAATTCACAGAAATCATTGCATTAATCAGACTTAAGCTAAACACATTAAAGAGAGTAGGTTTATTGGAGGAATTTAAATTCAGCCAAACAAGAAAACTTAAAAAAAAAAAAATGAAGTCTGACACAAAGGAACGTAAGTCGACATGTGAAATGTCGCGTCTTTTTCAATTATTAACACTTTATCTGACTCCGAGCGGCGATGTGCTTCATGTCCCCATCACCCCCGCGTCACTGCCTGAGTTGAGCCCCGTGGCGGGAGGACGAGGAGGAGGAGGGAGGAGGAGGAAGTGTAGGTGAAGATGGAGGTGGAGGTGGAGGTAGAGGAAGAGAAGGGGGAGGCGGAGGTGGCACGTGTAAACCTTTTCCTTTGTTGTTCCGTAAATCTCCGCCCTTCGCAACGCTCTTACCTCCCAGCTCCTCTCCTCCTCCTCCTCCTCCCTCAGTTCCAGCATCTCTCCAAGGCTCATCTGTCCCGTACATCACTCCGTTCCTGCGCAATTCCCCCTAATCTTCTCTAATCGTAGGCGTTTTCCATTCTTTTCCTGGATTCATTTCCGTTTGGAGCTTTATTCTTTTCTGTATTCATTTGCTCTGTTCCCTCACATCTTTCATTCATCTTTCGTATCGCGTATTATATTTTCTTTCCCATTTCTATATTTTAACTTTCATTTCCTCCTTTTTTTTTCTTTTTTCTTGTTGCACAATCTATGTTCTTTCCTTTTAACCACTTTCTATCTTATTCTTTTCATATATCACCTAAATTTTCTTCGTGTATCTCCATTTTATTTGTTATTATTTATTAGTTAATCCCTCTTCTATTTTCCTCACAGTTCACCATCCTCTTTTGCTTTATTCTTATTGTTTCATCGTAACATTTTCTCTTCCCTCTTAGTTATTATTTTATTACCTTTGCTCTATTTCACTCTCATTCCGTATCACATTTTTCTTTTATTTCTCTGTTATTGCTCCATCACTCTGTCTTTCCTTTCCTCCTGCTCATTCTTCAATCTCCCTTCACTGTACTTCATGTTCATTCCTTGTCAACTTTATATTTTCTCCTTTATTGCTCCATCACTCTATGGCCCGTATACTGAAACGCTTTGCTTCTCCCCCTCATGACTGTTTTCAAATGCCAAAGAGATGATTAGTCGAGTTCTCGTGTTGATAATATAGAAACCTTGTTAATATGTTACTAAAACCGTAAAAAAATATCCTTAAAAACACGTGTAACTTCAACTAGAGGCTCTTGAATGTAGAAGCGTTTCAGAATATAGGCCTATTTCTCGTTTCTTCTTATGACTTATCCTTATCTTCCACACCCAACAGCTTAGCACGTCCCCCATCCTCCCCCCATCCTCTTGCATCTCACCTTGCTCTGTCCCACCTGATCCCATCAGATCCTTGACCTCTGATCTTTGTCGCCTCTCCAGTGTTTGTTTTCTTGTCACGATCTCTGTTTTTTTTTATTTTGTTTTGTTTTTATTTTTAGGGGGAGGCGACAATCTGATCCTCTATTCTTTTAGGTAAGGTTTTATTTTTAGATAGATTTTTGTCTTCGTTGTTTTCTTTGGGCTTTTGTTATTTTTTGTCAGTTTTTTATCAAACTTTTTTTTCTTTTCAGGAGGATCTCTTTCTTTAATGAAGTTTGATTTTTTTGGATAGATATTTTGCTTCTGTTGTAGCGTAAGATCTTTTATTTGTGTATGTGTTTTCGATAACTTTCCCTTTACCAGTAGATTAAGTCATTTGGAATATTTCTGTTTTACTTTATATTATTTTGTTTCCTACCCGTGCTTTTCATTTGTCTTCCTTTGATGTCATGAATATTTGCATTTTCATAGTAAGCGCCAATAGCTGTTGATGTACGTTTAAAGTGTGTTGATGAATAGCGGCTGAAATGCAGGTGCCTTTACCTGCAAAGTATGTTGAATATATGTAGTTAAATCTAGTGGAATATGAGCCTTAGAGAAGCTTTGGTGAGAATGAAAAGAGAACGGTGGTACTGGACAATATTACTGGGACAATGATAGCATGTTTGAGTGACGGGCGAGGTTACAATTATAGGTTTAGTGGCTGTGTGAATGAGGGTGCGTGACCTATATGGCGAAATTGTTTTTTTGGTCGTTATAGGTCACTGTTGCATTTCTGGGGCGTTTAGAGGGAAAGTATGGATGTTATAAGGTCGCTATAGTGGCATTGCTTATCTAGGGGATTTAATGGGGAAGATAGCGTTCTTACAGGTGTGTTTCTGTGGTTTAACTCGTGATACCAGTCTTATAATGAGCGACTTGCGTTATATCATACCTAATCAGACAGTACGCACTCAAACAAACCACTTTACACTCGTTTAGACCAAGCCACACCCATCCAAATACATTTCCAACTGCACTTCCACAGTCACCAAGACACCCTCCACAGCCCACCACGCCCACTCACCGCCTTTCCACACACTATTTCTACCCTCACATTCTTTTCATATTTCCCAACTCTTGCACCTGCCCGAGTCACGCCCCTCGCTGACCTTTCCTGCCATGGTGGGGTTTCCATACGTAACGAGTTATCTGGCAGGGTCTGATTCTCTCTTTCCCTCTCTTTCTGTCTGTGTGGTTCTCTTCCTTAGTGTTTGTTTGCATTTGTCGTGTGGGAATAAGGATAGATCTGCTTTGTTTACCCTTTCGCGTGTGTTGATGTTTGCAGATACATGGGTGGATGCTCTCTGTAAGCTAGTGAAAACACACACACACACACACACACACACACACACACACACACACACACACACACACACACACACACACACACACTGCACCTGAGTCTGTAAAAGATTGTACCAAAGCCGCCATTACCGCACGAAGACCTTTGCATCAGGTGTGCGTGCGTGGCTTTTAGCGAGGCTGTCCCGAGGCTGGGTGGTGGTGCTTCGTCCTGGCCCAGAACACCACTACCCGCGCCGGCAGCAGCAGCAGCAGCAGCAGCAGCAGCAGCAGCGAGCCCATCGGAAGGCGTCAGGTGCTCGTGCGCGTGGCGGCCGTTTCTCAGATGCTGGAAGGAGCCACGGGAGAAGATTCCGAGTGTGGTTGCGTGCCTGGTGGGAGTTTTGTGGGGCGCGAAGGTGTAGTTCGGTGTGCCTGTTTACGTTTATGTGTGGCTGTTGTTTGTGTGTGTGTGTGTGTGTGTGTGTGTGTGTGTGTGTGTGTGTGTGTGTGTGTGTGTGTGTGTGTGTGTGTTTTTTCGCGTTTTTTTTTGTTTTTCGTGTGTTTTGTGGATTTTGTGTTATACTTTTTTTTTGTATCTTTGTGTGTTCTGTTCTGTGTTTTATTTATTTTTTGTGCTATTTTTTTCTATTGTAGTTTTATGGCTACGTATTTTGCTCTTCGGGTCTTTACTTTCCCTCTGTGTGTGTGTGTGTGTGTGTGTGTGTGTGTGTGTGTGTGTGTGTGTGTGTGAGTGTGAGTGATCATGTACACTAAATTTATGTACGCAAATTTGTGAGTGCATTCATCTTTAGTTCCGCGCGGGTGTGTTTGCTGTGTTTGTTCATGATTGTTTATATTTGGTCAGTTTGTGGGCATACATAAATATATGGCTGTGTATGTATGTATCTATGTATATATCTATGTATGTATGGTATTCCCTTTAAGCTCGGGTGTGGCTCTTGCAAATTTCCCACACACACATCACTCACTTGAGGTAAAAGTGTAGCGATGCATCACGTGCCAGCGCAACCTCGTTCATTCCGTGCCAAACAGCGGGAGCAGCTCGGGAGGTGCAAATAACACCCGCCGTAAAACAGAAAAAACATATATATACAAACGTGCGGACGCTAAAAAGGAAATAGGAACAGTAGCTACATAAAATATACAACAAAAAATACATACAGAATCCACAGTTACAAATGAACAAGCGCTAACAAAAAGGAAACAAAAAATAAATAAATAGATAAAACGAAATGAAAGAATATAATACTACATGAACAGTACCTAACGTAAAATATGGAAATTAATAAACAAAGCGTGATCCTCATCATCCACAGCAATTGCATGAAATGAAAACACCAAACCAGCACACTCGAAAGGCAATAAATATCAAACGCCAGCGAGATAATAGAGATATCCTGCGTATACATCTATTTATTTTTTTGCCTCTCATTCTTCCTCGTATTCTGGGGATATGAAAACAAAGCGTATGTATATAGCATGTGGAATCCTCGTAACTTTGCATTCACGATCTCTTTGCGGGGCGGTTCTTCCTCCTCCTCGGCTGGCTAAGGGGTGCTGGGTAACGCTTCGGGGCCTTTGCGAGGGAAATAATACGTATGAAAAACTGGTGATTGTGGGGAAGTGTTGAGAGTTGAAGAGGGAGGGTGAGAACGAGGAGGCGAGAGGAAAACAGCAGGACGATGTGGGGTATAAGTGTGTGTGTTTGTGTGTGTGTGTGTATATGTGTGTTCTGTGGCTAGTGAATTTGAGAAGCAATAAGAGGAGAAGGAAGAAGATGAGAAAGAATACGGATGTTGGAAAGGAAGAGAAAAAAAAAGATATATTTCCATTATTGATATCATAAGAGGAGGAGAACGAAGAAGAAGAAGAAGAAGAGGAAGAAGAATAAGAATAAAGTGATTATTATAAAGTGCTGGTGTAAATAAATGTTATGTAGGACTGTCAGAAGATGAGTGAGGCAGTGTTAATTATCAGGTGGGGTGACGAAGGACGGCAGTGGGGAGAGAGACAGCAAGGGGCGGCTGGGGGGGAGAGAGGGAGAGGTGGAATATCCTGCTGTAGGTACTTCTGAGGAGCACGATATTGCCAGGTGACTCAATTAGTGCCATGAGGAAAGGAAATGAGAGAGAGAGAGAGAGAGAGAGAGAGAGAGAGAGAGAGAGAGAGAGAGAGAGAGAGAGAGAGAGAGAGAGAGAGAGAGAGAGAGAGAGAGAGAGAGAGAGAGAGCACAAACAGACGTCAAAAGGAAAGGGAAATGATAAGGAAGGCCGTACGTGGTGACACTTTAGAGGGGCTTGTAAAGGAGGAGGAGGAAGAGGAGGAGGAAAAGGAGAAGAAAGAGGAACGTAAAGGGAAAAAAAAAAAAAAAACTATCAGCTATTTTTAGTAAGAGGAAGAGGAGCAGAAATTGTGGAGGAAAAATGGATTCAGCTGAGAAATGGAACATGAAAAGCAATAACATAGACGAACTGATGCTATTATGTTACGACTTCGACAAATTCATACGAACGAAAGGCGAATACTTATATTATTACGTGAAGGAGGAAACTAGAAGATGAAACAAAGAAATACCTCATTCACAACAAGCCAAGTCCAAAACCGCAATATTGCAAGCTGATGTTGGTTGTAATAAATATGAGCATCGTGGTGTAGTGGTCCAGATGTGTGGTTGGGTCACTTGGGTCTTGTTCAGGAGCGGCTATGCATATGTGGTGGAGGCTGCGTGGCGTGTGTGGTCGATATGCATTGCGAAGTGATGGAGGAGTGTGGTCGCGGCAATGCATTCCTTCTCTTTCTCCTATTCCTGATGGTAAATCGTGACATGCATATTCCGTGATGCCAGCTCTCCTCTTGTGCCGCCGCCTCGCCTCCTTCCTTCCCTCGTACTTGACTTTATCTTAATTCACCCGTGCTCCTTAGTATTCCTTTCAGCTGTATGCATTTATTCCACTTCCTCCTTCACTCGTTCCCTCCCCCTCTCCCTCTCTTTCCTTTACTTCCTACAGAGAGGCAATTGTATTTAATCGTTTTCCTCTTTAGATCTTCCTTACTCCACCACATAACATAATTCTCTTGCTCTGAGTTGTCTCCTTCCTATGCTAAGATAAGGCAAGCTGTGAGTCAGTGCATCCGACTTGCCCTCTTGTCTCTCCTTTATGGCGTCATTGCGAGCTGCAGGTGAGAAAGAAAGATGGTGAAGGACGAGATGAGGTGACAGGTGGAGGCAGCGTCGTATACTAGAAGGTGGTAACAATGTGGCGATGACAAGACAAAAGACGAGGGGGAGTGAAAGAAGGAAAAAAATGCTTGAATGACAGCGATGGGAAGAAAATTGGGAGAAGGCAAGGGAAAGGAAATAGAAGAATGTTGCTATGGAACTGCGAGAGGAAGGGAAATGAGTAAGTGGCCGAGTAGACTACGGAGAGGAAGCATTAGAGATAACACGAGCGCTTGTGGAAAAGGAAGAGGTGGAGGAAGAGGGAAGATGTAAAGAAGAGGGAATAGGAGTACGTAGGTAGGGAGGAAAAAACACCTTATGCCTGCAAATAAAGGGAGGAAGAAGATCGATAGGATGACACTCTTGAATGATGCTTGTGGGCAGTAGAAGAACAGAAACTCGAGGGGGCGGAGTGGAGGGGATGACGAACAGCGACGGGAAACAAACTGCTGGAGGGGAGGGAACGGACGATGGAAAGGGAGATTATAAAGAACACGGGACAGCTGAGGGGAGGACGGTGGACGGGGTGCAGAGGAAGAGGAATAAGGGCAACACTGGACGGGGAGCTGGAAGGGGGAGGAGTTTGGGGGGTAATAGAGGGGAGGTGAGAGGAGAGGACAGCGAGGATGGGTCCGCATGGGGGGAGGAGCGCCACTTTAATGTTGATATTTGTACCAGGCAGCAGCGAGCCACATTCTCAGTGACAGTGTCCATTACTACTGCTGTTCCCTTCGTCACCAGGCAGCCTTCCATCTCTCTCTCTCTCTCTCTCTCTCTCTCTCTCTCTCTCTCTCTCTGATATAAATCAACATGTCTGCGCTACTGACTATCTCTCTCTCTCTCTCTCTCTCTCTCTCTCTCTCTCTCTCTCTCTCTCTCTCTCTCTCTCTCTCTCTCTCTCTCTCTCTCTCTCTCTCTCTCTCTCTCAATCTTTCTTTATATGTTTTCTCACTGTGTTCGTCTTTCTCGTTGTCCCTCCAGGTATCAATATCCATCCATACGTCTTCCAATCTGTCATCATATTTATTGCTTTCCATCCATCTCACGATCTACGTATTTTCACTATACACACACACACACACACACACACACACACACACACACACACACACACACACACACACACACACACACACACACACACACACACACACACACACACACACACACACACACACACACACACACACACACACCTTTCATCATGTATTTTGTTTATTTCTTTTTTAACAGAATATTTGCAGTCCTATTTTTTACACGTACGAGTATATCCTGTCCGATGTTGTTATTTCTGCCTCCGTATTTCACGTCCGCGTTATTGATATTGACTTCATTGAAAACCCAAAGTGAATTTTCATGTATTTGAGTGGACCAGTTCATTGCCTGTCCCAGAGATGTGTATCGGTTTTTATTCTACGTCTGCCAAATAATGTCTCGTGCAGGGTGGGGAAAAACATATATAGATTACGTTAGCGTACAAATATTTAACCAGAAGTAGCAAGGGAGAGAAAGAAAGAAAGGGAAGGGGAGGAACCGGGAGAGTGTGCTATCAACGACCTTTTTCTCCTCTCTCCTTGAAATACGTTAGATAATGCAGTGAGTTTTGTGCTGGCGGTGGTGGTGGTGGTGGAGGGGAGAAGGAGTAAAAGAAAGGAGATTGTTGGAGCAAATGAGTTAGTTAAGTTGGAGCAGCGAGGGAAAGTGGACCACAGAGGACATAATAGATGAGGAAATTAAGGAAGATTTCTGTTCCCGCAAAAGACTAAGTAGAGGAAACCAAAATGAAACTTTACTACGGACAGTAAAAAACGAGTGAATTAGTTAGCAAAGGAAAAATAATTAGTGATTGTGTCACTAGAAGAAAAGGAGAAGCCATCACAATATATGGCGATGAAGGGAGACAGGTGAGAATTAAATGTTTTAGCGCTATTTTTACCCGCAGTTCATCCTCACTGAAAGATGTGATGCATGGATAAGCGTAGGAGGAAATCAGGCTAAGACACTTATCTCTTTGAAGGATTATCTTAGCGGGGAGGCGAGAGTGGCGGATGGAGAGAGAGAGAGAGAGAGAGAGAGAGAGAGAGAGAGAGAGAGAGAGAGAGAGAGAGAGAGAGAGAGAGAGAGAGAGAGAGAGAGAGAGAGAGAGAGAGAGAGAGAGAGAGAGAGAGAGAGAGAGAGAGAGAGAGAATGTACAAGATCAAAACAAATGTCTGGGGGTTCGAGAGAGAACGAGAGATAGAGAAATAAATAAATATAGATAGATAGAGACAGACAAAGAATAAACCAAATATACTGAACCCAAAGTCTTGCTGGCTGGAGGTGACAGATTCTGCACGTCCTGAAGAGGGAAGGATGATGGTCAGGGTCTTAAAGGATTGGATGCGGAGATGGAGGGCTTTCAAGGTGCATATATCCGTGGAGGGTTGTATAGTGGGACCTTGAATGAGGGAAGCTTGTTTTTTTTTTTTTATGTGTTTTTTCGGTGAAGGTGAAGGTATGGAGATTACCTTGAGATTGATCGCGTAGGGGAAGAGATATGGTAAAATCCTTGAATTGTCTTTGCTCTTTTGGAGGAGGAGAAAAAATCGAATTGGATGAGTCTGATTCTCTCTCTCTCTCTCTCTCTCTCTCTCTCTCTCTCTCTCTCTCTCTCTCTCTCTCTCTCTCTCTCTCTTTCCATTACGTGTGATGAAAACAAAAAGAGAATGAACGGAAAATTCTCTCCATGAAGTTGATGAATGGTAATAAATTGAGGCAGAGAATACGAAAAAGAACAGATATCGAGAGAGCTTTTGGCGCGTAACGAGGATATCTGTTTATTTGCTGATAGTATTAGACTGGAAGTGGAAGAACAGGATATAAAAAAAACAGAAGGATGAAAAGAGGAGGAGGATGAGGGGAAGAAGGAAAAAATAGGAGGAGGTTAACGATGGCAATAAAGATGATCGCTAGAAAAATAAAAGAAAATGAAGGAAAAAAGAAAGAAAGGAGGAAGGAAGGGGAACAGTACTAATACGTATAACAGATAGCAAGGAAAAGAAGACTATGAATTAACGACAAGGAGGGTTTGCCACAGAGAGAGAGAGGGAGAGAAAAAAAAGCTTTACGAGGAAAGGAATTATACGAGCAAAAGGAAGAAAGGATTAATGGCCCACGAAATAAAGAGGGGAAGAAAATTTTGGGAGATGAAAAGGCGGAGGACGTCGAGATGGAGTAAGAAAAGGAAGCTCTCGTCCTTGCATCATTTACCTCTCCGGGGCCCTCCACCGCGGCGCTGCAAAACGACCTCGTATATTGGCGATGAAACTCTTATATATTTTCTGCGAAACTTTTCTTTCTTTTTCACATTTTCCTTCTTAGCGGCGTCTCCCATAAACCCTATCCTGGCGAAGCTTTGCGTGTGTGCTTGTGGGGTAGGGGAAGAATAAATATTTGTGTGTGTGTGTGTGTGTGTGTGTGTGTGTGTGTGTGTGTGTGTGTGTGTGTGTGTTTGGTCTTTTCCGTTTTTCTTCTTTGTTCGTTGGCTTGCGTCTCTCTCTCTCTCTCTCTCTCTCTCTCTCTCTCTCTCTCTCTCTCTCTCTCTCTCTCTCTCTCTCTCTCTCTCTCTCTCTCTCTCTCTCTCTCTCTCTCTCTCTCTCTCTCTCTCTCCTTGTCTGTGTTCGTCTCTTCTTGGCATCTCTTCCTTTTTATCCTTCGTGCGTTGTGCCGGATTTCTTTTCTTTCTCTATCTGCTTTTGTGCCTGTTTGTATCCTTTTGTTCGTCTTTTCTTGTATTTTTTAAAAATTTCTTTTCGTTGCATTTCCTCTGTCTGTATCCCAGTCTGTCTCTGTCTATGCCCGTCTTTTTTTTTCTTTTCTTTTTGCCCTTGTCAGTTCGTTGCCTCAATTTGTCTTTGTATCTGTCTCTTTGTCTGTCAATGTGTTTTTCCTTGTTAATTTTTCCCCACCTTCTTTCAATCGTTTCGTCAGCCAGTGTTTCTTTTGTATCTGCCTCTTTGTCCCTTCTATCCAATAACAATTTTTTCATTACTTTTCTATTTCTAGTTTGATTGTGGTCGCATTTGATAAACTCTTTTTCCAATGACTCTCGCTGACACGACACGAACTCGCCGCATGAAGATAAACGCAACTGTTGTGTGTATATAATTTGTGGATGTCGTTTTGGGAAGCCGCGCTAATGCTACATAAATGTGCGGGAGATTTTTTCCGATAGCGTAACACCAAAAATAGTTACTGCGGGGAATATAAAACCTAACCATTGCTCTTTTATTGAATTTGTATGAATCTCTCTCTCTCTCTCTCTCTCTCTCTCTCTCTCTCTCTCTCTCTCTCTCTCTCTCTCTCTCTCTCTCTCTCTCTCTCTCTCTCTCTCTCTCTCTCTCTCTCTCTCTCTCTCTCTGCTCACGCGTTTTCAGAAAGAACGAGAGAGTAGGATTACGAGAGGGGAAGAATGGAAAGATATTAAAGACGAACAAGATGAAGGAAAGTAATATAAAATGTGAAAAGAGATTATGAATGTAATGTGGAGGTATGAATAAGGACTCATCTGTAATATATGGTGTAGAATAGGAGGAAAGGCTCTAGAGAAAACAAGGAAGAGTAGGAATAGGAATAAAATGAGAACTGAGGAGAGAAATAAAAAAAAAAAAAGAAAGGTAGGAGGAGACGTATTAAAGGAAGCGACAGGAAGATGAAATTGGAATAAGAAAAAGACTAAGGAAAGAAATGCGGAGAAGAAAATAAGAGACAAGGTTTTAGACGAAACAAGCAAGAGTGGGAATAGGAAGAAAATGAGAACTTGGAGAGACGTAAAGTAAATAGGAGGAAACGTATAAAATAAGCGAGCTAGGGGGGAAGATGAAATACAAATGAAAAAAAATACAGGAATGGAAATAAAAAATAGGAGGAAGGATATTAGAAAAACGAGGGAAGTGGGAAGCAAGGAATGAATAAGTAAATGAGGACAGCATCACACGTCTTGACCGTCACTCTGGGCTCGTAAAAAGTGTGCGCGTGGCTGCCTCTGCGTCACTGCTCCTCGATGCTTGGTCACAGGGGGCACCACACTCACTCCTGCCTAGACGCCGATATCTCTCGACCCCAATCCTAAAGGGACACACTTTCTATTTCGTGTGGGAGATACACTTCGTGGGGGGAGGGGGGATGAGGGGGTAAATTTCGAATGGTTTGGCCTGCGGGAGTTTCCTTTTAGCCCAAAAGTTCCCTCAGGATTGGTCCCAGAAACGTATTTCCTTTTTGCTTTCAGTGTGAGGAATATCGCCATCTCTTTCAGGTTCTTCCTATAGGAATCCTCCACCGCTCGGATAAAAATATTTCTAGATGCCAAATTACAGAAGCAGGATACCCAGATGTATATTGTAATATTATGTCTTCTAGAAAACCGTAACGCAGCACTGTACGCGTCCCGAGCACGGGTTGGTGCAGCGGCTCAGCAGGTGGCCTCGCCAGGTGTCGTGGTGCACGGTGGTGTGGGGTGGCGCTGGTTAATATTACACTGGCTGCAGTAAGTCTGGTGGGTTACTTGCAGCGCAGTCTGCTATTTCCACCTTCATCTCTCACCTTTTCTTTGACTTGCTTTTTTTTTCTTCTTTTGCCAAAAGGAAAGGAAATTCTTTTCTCTTATCCTGTTGACCTTTCTTTTGAGTTGATTAGATGAGAAGATTGTGTGTCGGCGAAGTCTTGTGTAAGTCTGGACGGGTTTGCCGGAAGCGCGGCGCCCACAGGCCAGGCGCAAAGGCTGCCGCCATCATTACACGCCGCTGTTCGTCTTCAGAAACTTTGTGCTCGTTTATTTTCCTGTTTGAGTTTCTTTCAAAATCTGCCAATTCCTGGGAGAAGTTTTGCTAACCCGGAACCGGCAACGAGATGCTGACGCTTCGTGAAATACACGCAGAGTCTGCTTATTGTCCTCGTTCTTTTGGCCTTGTGTTCTGTGGGCGGTTTTGCACAAGGCGCGCGGCTGAGTTGTGGTTGTTGTGGTGGTGCTGGTGCTTGTGCCCTCACAATTGTAGAGTCAGCTTGGAGGGAGTTTTGAACGAAGATTAGTATAGAAAAGACGCAGCTATTACTTTATTTTTCTTGTGCTTTCTCTATGCGAGGAAAGGCAACTTTTTATGTCCTTCGATATAGCAGATATCTTAATCTCCTTGTGACTCAGTCCCTCGGTTGTATATTTAACCAGTGAACATCCTTGACCCCACGACTGTTGTGGTTCTCAGCCCCGCGAGGTGATCTGCTTGCGTTCGCATTCGGGGACAACAAAGCTTAGGGACGAATTGCATTGTTTTGACGCTAGATCACGTCCGTGGTAATACATTCTCTCTCTCTCTCTCTCTCTCTCTCTCTCTCTCTCTCTCTCTCTCTCTCTCTCTCTCTCTCTCTCTCTCTCTCTCTCTCTCTCTCTCTCTCTCTCTCTCTCTCTCTCTCTCTCGTATTGGGGACCTCTGTATTTCCTTGTGTAAATTGAAAGATAGCTTTTTATAAAACATTGCATGAACAAACAAACATTGATTGCTTTGTATATAAAATTCATTTGGAAAACCCTCCAACATGAAACTTCACTGTTATGGTTCGTATAGTTTTTGTTTATAAGACGCAAAAACCGTAAAGAGATAACCACAGAGAAACTCAAAGGAAGGCAACAACCAATAACATCTGACCTTTTGACCCTGAAGAGACTAAACTACAGTAATTAAAAATCTAAAATAAGAAATGTAGGAAATTAAAATCGAGTGCTTCTCTTTAATTAACGCGCTTTTTTTTTTTCCTTTGTACACTTCCTTCACTTCATCAGTTTCTTCGTTCATCGCTATTCCTTTTTCGTCTTCATTAGCCACAACCTCTTTTTCTTGTTATTCTTTTCTCTACATATTCCTCCTTTCACTGTCCTGTTCACCTTCACTCATTCTTTTCTCCTTTTCCCCAGCGTCTCTTCCTTTTCCTCCTCACTTTCCATATCTGTCCACTCCTCTCCCTCCATCCCTCCCTCTGTTCCTTTCCTTCCTCACCAACATCCATCTCTCTATTTCCTCCATCATCCCCAGACAAAATTCAGTTAGTAGGTAGATGGATGGAGCTTCAAAGGTCATGTTTTAAAGGCTATTTCAAAATATTCTAGTAAAAAGTGAAGCCATGCAGCAACGTAACTTTATGGGTTGTTTATGTGGAAATGGTAATACAGAGCCGTCCTGATGACTCGCTGGTGGCGTTGTTGTTATTCATGCATGCAGGATGAAACAAGCCATCAGCGAGGCGAGGCGAGGCGAGGTGTGCTGGAGTCCGCGAGGCAGGCAGTATTGGGAGCACCACGCAAATACCACATTATTCCCTTCATTCACACACACACACACACACACACACACACACACACACACACACACACACACACACACACACACACACACACACACACACACACACACACACACACACACACACACACACACACACACACACACGATACATTTGACTGACTCTCCACTAGGGAAATCATTTATTTATTTATTTTTTTCTTAGGGGGGGCGGATGGAGTTTAAGATAGGGAAGAAACGCTTGCATGTAAAATTAGAAGAATGGCATATTATTCCCTTCATTCACACATACGCACATACACTCTTATGATGCATTTGGCTGATTTTCCATTGGGAAAATAAAGATTTGTTTTGGAGGGTGGAGCCTTCAAGATATGGATAAACAGAAGAATAAAAAACGAAAAGAATGGGACTCTTGAATATTGAGTATATTCACGACTTGATAATCCACTGACTGCTCGCGACACTAAGCGAAGAAGACTGAAGTTTCTGAAATGTTTGGAACATGACAACAAGAAACATGAGAAAATATAGTTAAAAGAATAACTCCCACAAATTCTAACCTCATCATTTCCCTTTCTTCACATTCACTCAGTGCATTACGTACACTGAATCTCAGTGCTACCAAACGAAGAAGGCTGAAATTTATAGGAACGTTTCGAGTTAAATCCAGCGAGGTACGAGGGGAAATACAACTAAAAGGATAACACACGCAAACACTGACTTTATTAGTCCTCTTTACTCTCACTCACGCAACGCCCTTCACTGACTTTAAATGACACTAAGCTGAAAAAAGAGATCCAAGTTTACTACGATGTTTCGATTGTGAGAAGCGGCAGAAAATGCAATTAAAAGATTGGCTCACAAAAAACACAAACCCTAACTTTATTATTCTCCTTTATTCACACTCACTCATTGCACACTAAAGGAAAGGAAAAATCGGAAGTTTACATTGATGTTTTGACTTCAAGACGGCGAGAAGTGGCAGGAAATACAATGAAATAAGATGGCTGGAACGGCTGAAAACCATTTTCCAGCACTGCCATATGAGAGTAAAGCTGAAGAATTCTGTGCGTGTGAGGTGTTCCTGGCAGGACCACGTTGGGGGACGCCCGCCGCACGCTAAGGCAGGCAACAATGCATTTAACGAAGCCTTCACTCATTACTTAATTAACGTGGCTGCCTCCGCGCGGGATTCCTCCTTGTAGATGTTAACTGTTTCCCAATTTCGCCTCACCTCGGAAGTTTGTGTGTGTGTGTCTGTGTGTGTGTGTGTGTGTGTGTGAGGCATTGCGTGCGTCGCCGCCATCACACAACTGGCCTGTCTTGCCCTTGTGATGTCTAACGAGTTGTTCCTCGTCTCATCCTTGGTTGTTAAATGATTCATCCTTCTCCTAAACTTCTCTTTCGGACTTCAACGTTCGTTATCTCTCTCTCTCTCTCTCTCTCTCTCTCTCTCTCTCTCTCTCTCTCTCTCTCTCTCTCTCTCTCTCTCTCTCTCTCTCTCTCTCTCTCTCTCTCTCTCTCTCTCTCTCTCTGTCTCACACACACACACACACACACACACACACACACACACACACACACACACACACACACACACACCTCGTTTTCCTCATCCTCGGCATCTCGTTTCTTTCTCCATTTCGTATTCTTTTCTCCCACCACCACTTCCTCCTCCTCCTCCTCTTCCCTTCAGAATAGCTTTTCCCAGAAACTCAACCGGAAGCTGACATATATGTTCTCAAGCTGTTTTGACACATTTGATTGGCAAAAGAAAAAAAAAGAAAAAGAAGAAAAAGAAATAACATGTTTTGAAATGTTTAGGCAGTGTAGGAGTGGATGCAAGAAATATATTAAGGTGAAGCTAAGGAATTTAGGAAGTAGGCAGATAGATAGTTGGAAATTACCTATATCAGCCAGTGATTCGAGTTGTGAATAGAGGTGAGAGACGAGTTGCATGAAAAATCAAATCAATTGAATGGATGGTAAATAATAGTCATGTTGGGACGGGTCGAAAAAAAAAAAAATTGAGCCAAGTGCGGACAAAGTTATATAAAGGAAGAAAATCAGATCGGATGGGACAGAAAATAGTGAAACCAGAAAGTATAACTCCATTGAAACTTCCTAATGTGTATTACAAATAAAAAAAGAATCTTAGTTGTTCATTAGAAGGTAACGATTAGTTCAGTTTTGAATATGCGTCTGCAAAGGTCTTCCTAGAAAAAAAGAATTTGAGTACATTTTCTTGGTAATTACATAAATCAAGGATGCAGGAATACACTTAATTTCATGCAAAGAACTTTAGACGATATTACACAAAAATTACTTCATATCTAAATCATGCCCCTTCATTTTAAGCACAAACAAGACCACTTAATTTCGACCACTGAGTTTACAAACATTCTCTATTTTTTTTTTTTAACCTGAAGAATAAATTTTCATGTAAGAACAAACATTGCATCGTGTGGGCCTGAGCGCCGCCCATCACACCCTGACCTAGGCGATGACGTAAACACGCCACACTTCTCTCCTTCGCATGTCACGCGAACACACACATCTGGCCACGAAAGAGTGCCGTGACCCAAGGATACATGACCAGAAATTGGAAAGCTCCAGTTGACTTATATAGGTCAGGTGAGGTCATGTGTGTCCTTGGCCACTTAAGTAATTTTTTTCTTGGCGGGTATCTTTCATTCTAGCGGCGAAGCTGAAGAAACGACAAAACTCTGAAGTGTGGGTCTTAAGTCGAAAGTTTTCCTTGGTCTTCAGGGCTTGAGTCGAAGTTTCCTTATCCTAACTAATGACTCACGAGGATTCATTTGTTACGGCCCCCACATTCTCTCTCTCTCTCTCTCTCTCTCTCTCTCTCTCTCTCTCTCTCTCTCTCTCTCTCTCTCTCTCTCTCTCTCTCTCTCTCTCTCTCTCTTTCTCTCAATCGCTAAGCCTTGAACTGGGTCACGCGAGCTCCAAACAATACTGACGGATGTGACCATTTTAGCAGTTATGGAAATGAAGCAATTAAAAGCATTGTGGAAGATTCATTTGCTAGAGTAAGAGAAGTGGTGTGCGTGCGTGCGTGCGTGCGTGTGTGTGTGTGTGTGTGTGTGTGTGTGTGTGTGTGTGTGTGTGTGTGTGTGTGTGTTGAGGAAATTATACGGTCTACAAATCCCATGATCAGTTAAGCTCGAGTTTCCTCTTCTACAAAATTTAGGCAGAGTAATTTTAGGCACACAGGAGTACGCACAGGAGTGGCGTGTTAATCCACCTCTGCACTGTATAACACACACACACACACACACACACACACACACACACACACAGAGAGAGAGAGAGAGAGAGAGAGAGAGAGAGAGAGAGAGAGAGAGAGAGAGAGAGAGAGAGAGAGAGAGAGAGAGAGAGAGAGAGAGAGAGCACCAGCGTTGCCATCAGAACCTCCACTGAGTCAAAACCCGGGCAGGCTGCGTTAAGTGAAATTGGGTTTGGGGGAAATGAGCGGCAGCGGGCGGGGCCTCCAACAATAACACTTACCCCGGGATAAAGAGAGAAGCCACAGGACATGGGGCGTGGGCTTCCGGGCTCGTTTGGGGATAAGGAAACAGAATCGGAAAATAATGGAAACGTGAGACAATGGGAGTGTGAGAGGTGCAGCCGGAGCGTGTGGCCTGGGAAAGTGAGTGGAAGAGAGAGAGAGAGAGAGAGAGAGAGAGAGAGAGAGAGAGAGAGAGAGAGAGAGAGAGAGAGAGAGAGAGAGAGAGAGAGGAGTAGGAAGTGGGCGTATTAGTTTTGGTGATGAGGAGGAGAGGGAGGCAAGGGCAGGAAAGGGAAAGTAAGGGGTTTGGGCGTCACTGAAATGATACATAGATTTGCGCTACATACATAGGAAGGGGAAAAATTAGTTTACGGGAAATGATGGGAAAGTTAATCTACCATTAGAATGTATATTTTTTCCCTAAGTGATACGTAAATACGATTAAACCAACATTGTTTTCGCTGATGCAGTGTGGAATAGACGAGCAGCCAACATAAAAGAATGAAATACTTTATAGAAAATTTTTGTCCTTTAGTGGAATTATGGTGGCAAACGATGATGATGATGATGATGATGATGATGACAATGTGGATGATTATGTGCACTGTATCCTTACTAAGGAACAAAGCACGAATCTGGAACGATGCACACTGAAGTTACCGGATTTACAGCTGAAAAATAACAAAAATTTTAAACTATATAGTCACTTGAATCTGAAACGTCCGGCTCTTCACAATTTGATTTAAAGCCCATAAATCATTTGGGCAAATTTGATGTTCATCTCGGTGATATGATGGAATGTCCGCACCAAATAGAATGTCACGGAATTCTCTCTTAAATTTCCGAATGTCTCTTTCAGGTTTTCACGTTTCTTATATTCATCCGATAATTTCTTTTCTTTCGTACCTTTAGTTATTTATCAACATCGAATATCTTTTTATAAACAAACTAAAAAAAAAAAATATGCCTAACTTTCCACACACCTCGATACCTTCCATGTTTACTCCTATTCTTTTCCCCAGAATAATCTTTGTATTCATCCCACACTTACATACATTTTCTTCGAGTAACTAATACCTTTAGAGAATACCTTTGTCCTTGACCCCGCTGGATTCTTCCTTCGCTCGTCTCTGTTATCGTCACCCTTCTTATATACACCAGTCTCCCTCGTCCTTCCTTTCAGCCTTATCACACCAGAGCCACAGACCCTCAGAACAAACTCTTGACCACCCTCCTCTCTGTGTGCCAACGGGTGAGAGTTTAGAGAGCAAGAGGAAGGGGAGAAGGCGTCAGCTTTTTCCTTCCTCAACACCAAACATCATCTTAAATTCACTTTCTTCACGAGACTGTCAACCTCCAGCACGACCCTTGGTTCATCGACCTGGTATGTTGGTGCCAAAAAGCCACGTTCCGTCACGCTTTGCCCTCCCACGCTGTTGTCTTTCGCTCAGATCACGTGGTTGGGCCGAGAGGTGACGTAGGGGCTCATGGAATGATAGCAGGGTGTTCGATGAAGCTGTGAGTGAACGATTTTTATTGATTTTTTCTTTTTTTCATGATTTGGGGGATGAGTTCGAGTTTCGCTGGGCATAGTAATTCAGTATATTTTTTGCCTCCGATAAGTGACTTATTCCTGGCTCCAGTGGACAAACTGTTTCACTATAAACATCTTTCTCATAATTTTAGGATGAGTTGAGGTCCCGTTGGGTAACGTCTTTATGTATTCAGCGCTCCGTTTTTCATGGCGTTTAATGCTAACAGATGCCTCCCGCTGAGGCCATAAACGCTCCCTGCCGGTGTTTAAGGCGCATCAAGGCCCTGTATCTTAATTTATCCAGATGGGTGCGATGTAAAGGCGAGATGAAAAAGTTGATTTTTCACCAGGAAACATTATTCTTAGATCATCCTTCATCTTCGTCGTGGGGAAGTAAGACATAAAACAGAATCCCTTCTCGATGAAAGGCGCCAAGGTTTATTGCTTGTCCAAAGATCTCATTTGAATATAACACTTTAAATGGCCCATGAAAAGAACCTCCGGAATAAACAATGATGCTATTCCTTAACTTCATGAATTTGTTAGTCTCAGATTTCAGCCCAGTGTCGTGTTTGCTTTGGGCAGAAACCATAGTCCATAACTCAGCACATGACTTACATAAGCAACACAACTAAGTCAGCAGTTATATAACAGTCTCAGGCGTCTTATTGGGTACACTTGTCAACGCGGACCACGCCCAATAATGATGAAGGGGAGCGCTGTGTTATCTCACCAGTCTTTGAGGTTATCACGGGATACGTAACGCCGCGGGCACCTCAGGAACGTCCCCCCATGAACCCCAGTGGGAGGAGCTAGGGAGTGATGGAGTGTTGCCTCGCTTTCCTCAAGGGCCACTCGGGAGATGAATAAGATAAATGTTTTTGGTACCGATCGCTTTTTTTTAATTGCCAAGGTTCTGTATTCAAACCTACTCTTCTTTTGTTTTGTTTACTTTTTTGGGTTTCGTTTCTTTGTTACATTCAGATTTGTTTCGTTACATTGAGATTGGTTTCGTCTCTCTCTCTCTCTCTCTCTCTCTCTCTCTCTCTCTCTCTCTCTCTCTCTCTCTCTCTCTCTCTCTCTCTCTCTCTCTCTCTCTCTCTCTCTGCTGTGCATATGAGTTACGTATGTTCCTAATGAAAGAGATTCGTTTAATTAGTCTTCCTGATTTCTTACCAGACAGTCTTCTTGTTTCCGTGTGCAATCATGCTTTTTATGCTCATTTTCTTCAGCTTTCGTCAAATTCAAACACATTTTTTTTTTCATACCAGCTCAATTTCCCCGCTTTTGCTCACATAACTATCCACATTACCTGCACCACGAATAAATAACTTGGAAAAAGGAAACTACATTCTCTATAAAAAAACACGTAGAAAAAATCAGTCAGCCTTAGCAGGCCACGGCAGTAATCCCCGAGAAATGTCACGCCTCTCATTTCATTCGCAATCGAGCAGCGACGAAAAAAAAAAAAATCGTTATAAGCTTCGGTAATCAAGTTTCACACCCCGACGTCTCTGATCAGCCACTCGTGTCCTGCTTGGAGCTGGATGGACGTGGTCTTGAGCATGAGACAACACCACCACCACCACCACCACCACCACCACAACAACAACAACAACAACAACAACAACAGTCCTACCACCATCACCAGTTCCACACCACTTTGAGATGAGGAAGGGGAGGAGAAAGAGAAGGAACAACAACAACAACAACAACAACAACAGTCCTACCACCATCACCAGTTCCACACCACTTTGAGATGAGGAAGGGGAGGAGAAAGAGAAGGATGAAGGGGGAGACGAGAAATGAAGAGGGAGAACCATGAAGATTAGGGAAAAGATTAGGAAGAAGAGGAGGATGAGGGTTGGAATGAGAGAGAGAGAGAGAGAGAGAGAGAGAGAGAGAGAGAGAGAGAGAGAGAGAGAGAGAGAGAGAGAGAGAGAGAGAGAGGAAAACAAGAACAGTACGATAAAATTGAACGGGAGAGAAGCAGTTAATGACAACAAAGAGGAAGAGTAGTAGGAGGAGGAGGAGGATTGGAAGTAGAAAGAGAGAAGCAGGAAGAGTAGTGGGAAATGGTAGGGATAGAGAGACAAAGGTAATTAAAAAGAGGAGGAAGAAGAGGTTATATAACAAAAGACAATGAAAAGAAGAAGGAAACGAAGATGGAGAAAGAGGAGATGTAAAATGGGAAGTTGAGAGAGAGAGAGAGAGAGAGAGAGAGAGAGAGAGAGAGAGAGAGAGAGAGAGAGAGAGAGAGAGAGAGAGAGAGAGAGAGAACAGCAAATGAAAACTGTAGGATGAGAGAGAGAGATCGAGGCGGGGGAAGAATAAGAGGAGGAGGTTGATAAAAGGAAAAAGACAAAAGACGGAAGTAAAGAAGATCATGTTTCCTTGAAGTACTGAGCCTCAGCATCCGGCAAGACGTAATACCTTTACTGTAAGACTCTTTCTTGGAGTCACTTGTACCTTTTATAGACTCATTTTTATACCAGTCTCTTAAATGTTCCTGTAACTTAGAAAAGACGAGATCAACCTGCCATTTTTTTTTCTGTGTCCAAATGAACTTATTTTTACAGTGCTCTGAATGTCAAAAAAAGTAACTAATTACACTTTCGTTTTTGTAATATAGTTTCTTATGTAATTTCGTAACTTAGAAAATACAAGATCAACCTGCCTTTTAAGTATCCATTCAGCATTTTTAAAAAGTGCTCCGAATGTCAGTAAATAGATAAATATATAGTCAAATAAATAAATAAATAAAACGACCAGCGCAGTAAAAGAGTTAAGCAGACGTTCCACCTTAAATCATCCCCTTCATCTAAATCATAGAAAATGCAAGAGGGTCTTCATCGCCAATCTGAAGTGTCAGGGTATATTATCAAGTTTCCTTTTTCCCTTCCACTCTCACTCTACAAGGAACAGTCTCCCCCATACGAGCATCTGAATATGTGCTACAATTTTCCACACTACGACACTTCAGAAATTCGGGTTGTTTCGTAATGTAAGTGTCAGTGTTTTAATTCTTTCTCACGAGTCATCTTCTTTCGTTCTTGTTTCACTTTTTTATGTTGTTTCTGTCATTGTTCTGTCTGCTGCGTGATGACTCGGGATGTTGTTAATTGAAGACATCCGTCGGGGGAAGATGTGCTCATGGATTGTAATTACTTCGCTTGACAATGGGATCCTGAAGGGGTGATTGGGGGAGCGGTACTTTTTGTGCCATGTTAAGTGTTATCGCAGCTGTTTCCTCTGTGATTGAACTCTGCCTCCTCCGCCGCCGCCACCGCCGCCACCAGATCCTAGATGACCAACACCAGCTCTATCACCACCACCGCCACCACCACCACAATACCACCACCACCACCACTACTACCACCACCACCACCACCAACAACAACAACAACAACAATCCACCACCACCACCATCAAAACACCAACAGCAGTAGCAATAATAATCCTGCCACCACCGCCGCTACCACGACAACTATCACCACCACCACAAACAACAACAACAACAACAACAACAACAACAACAATAACAACTACAATCTTGTCACCACCAACAACGCCACTTCTAAGAAAACTAATGAACACAACAAGGAAAATACGAATCACCGCTGTTAACTTTTGCAAGAGAGAGAGAGAGAGAGAGAGAGAGAGAGAGAGAGAGAGAGAGAGAGAGAGAGAGAGAGAGGAAAAGAAAGCAAGCGAGCAATTTCCAAGTTGCCTCCGAGTCCTCAGAATGAAACACAATGATTTTTCTTCTCTTTCTTAACTCCTACACACCTACAATTTTCACCTGCCTTTGTCTCTTATCCTATAGTACAATATCTCCTTTTGTTTCCTCATATCTTTAGTTTCATCATTTGGCTTTCATTCTCTAGTAAAGTATCACCTCTGCAAATACCTACAATTTATACCTTCCTCCTCCTCCTATTCTACAGCACAGTATCTCTCTTCTGTATTCTTAACATCGCAGGGTGAGACTCGTATGTTGCAGGAATATCACGCATCACTTCCCTCAGTGCTGCCACCTGTCCGCGGGTTTTATCACCATATGCCAGTGAAGAATAAATACCCTGAATACGCTGAATGGCCCTTTACAGAGAGAGAGAGAGAGAGAGAGAGAGAGAGAGAGAGAGAGAGAGAGAGAGAGAGAGAGAGAGAGAGAGAGAGAGAGAGAGAGAGAGAGAGAGAGAGAGAGAGAGAGAGAGAGAGAGAGAGAATAGCTGTGTGAGAAAATACCATGTGTGCAAAGGGCTGTGAAATATTTTATGGCGAGCGAGTATGAAGATGTGAGGGCGCAGACAAGCACTTAGGAGACGTATACAAACACACATACAACTTTTACATTACATTTACGAGTACACAAGTGGAGGCTGGTCGAGCGCTTAAAATTTCACACACACACACACACACACACACACACACACACACACACACACACACACACACACACACACACACACACACACACACACACACACACACACACACACACACACACACGGCTGCGTGGACAGAGATAGCTAGAAAGCCCAAGAGCAACTGCAGTTTTAATTCAACCAAGAAATGGGAAAAGCTCTCGTGTCCTCTTTCGAAAGCGTCTGAGTCTTAGGAAAGAAGGTAAAAGTGAAGGAAGGCGAAGAGTGAAGGGAGTGAAGAGTGAAGGGAGGAAGCGAGCAGCAGGTAATACAGATAAGGAAGATAGACGGGTGAGGAATGGCAGTGTGTTAGGACCTCGTTTGTAACTGAATTTACTGCAAGTGGTGAACATCCATCGCCTAGATAAGAAGGGCAGGTCTGCTGGTAATAACAAAAGAAGGTATATCAGGTATGTTTGTCGTGGGTTTTTTTACAGTGGAAATCTGGGGTAAGATAGACGTGGTAAGATCATTGGTGTGCCTTGTGAGTCTGCCTTTGTGTGTGTGTGTGTGTGTGTGTGTGTGTGTGTGTGTGTGTGTGTGTGTGTGTGTGTGTGTGTGTGTGTGTGTGTGTGTGTGTGTGTGTGTGTGTGTGTGTGTGTGTGTTCAGAAGAGATCATTTTACTGGCTTTTGAAGAAGAGAGATAAGAGGAGAATAAAGAAAAAAAAAGCAAGATTGAGCTAACATGAATATTGTCGAGGGAACTTTGGAGTGCATTCAGAGGAAAGAAAATTAGGCCAAGCGGAAGTTGAAATCCTTCCCACGTAGTGTGTAGCCTATTAAGCCGTAACTTTATTTTGCGGCTTACTTCCAAGAAAGCAAGTTTGGGAAGCACCTGTCAGATTAAAAATTGCGCGGCATTACTGCACCTCCCCCAAAAGATTCTTGAACCTTCACTCAAAAGATTTTTATACCTACAACCAAAAGATACCTACATTCAAAGGATTGCTATAGCTATATCAAAAAGACTCCTTAACATACATACATACACACAAAGATTCTTGCACTTACAATAAAGAAATTGCTGTACATACACCCGAAAAGATTCTTCTTCTGGGATACATTACTCTTGCAGTGTAGAACATGGCTGAGAGAGAGAGAGAGAGAGAGAGAGAGAGAGAGAGAGAGAGAGAGAGAGAGAGAGAGAGAGAGAGAGAGAGAGAGAGAGAGAGAGAGAGAGATTTTTTATTTGATTCATGTTTTCTTTGTCTTTGGTCTTTCATACATTATCAGGAAAAGAAAATGATGGTCAGGTCTGATAATTCGAAACTTTAATGAGACCTGAAAACTTTTACATAATAGATCATAACAATGGGCCATTCTGTGAACATAATTACGAAGATTGCTATTGTAGAGGAGTGCTTATTAATATGCAAGAGAGAGAGAGAGAGAGAGAGAGAGAGAGAGAGAGAGAGAGAGAGAGAGAGAGAGAGAGAGAGAGAGAGAGAGAGAGAGATTAAATGTAGAGGACAAAGTGTGTGGAGGGAAAATTGATGATAGTCGTTCTCGAGTCAGAGAGGGAAGGGGAGGAGAGAGAAAAGTAAGACAAGAAAGAAAAAAAAAATAGATGGTGATGAGAAATAAGAAATACATCGCCAGAGAACAAAAAAAAAGGGGAGAAAAATGAGTGTTGGGACGAGGAGGATGACAGTACAATCGACTGAGACAAAGAGCTCCCGCAACGACACACAAGTAAATAGAAACATGAATACAAATGAAATGTTATATTCTCACAGAAATAAAAGGGAAATGATATATATGAAAAGAAAAAAAAACCTCATATAAAAAAAAGAATAACTGTCAGATGTCGACGTCAGTTTTATCTCACAAATGTTGGATGATGAAAGAAAAAAAAAGGAAGGAACGTGGATAGGGTCAGGTAGGCTGGGTTGGGCTGGGCGACTCCTGGGCTGTGGAGGGAGGGAGCCAAGAGTCTCTAGAGGAGAAAGGCCTTGTCGGGACGCTGCCAGGGCTACACTTCAGCCTTAGGGAAAATTGAAAAAGCGTCTGAGGATGGAAGGGGACGCAGCCCACCGCCAGGAGGCAGCTCGTCCGCAAAGAGAAGAGACGAGGTGGTCCTCTTTGTAAAAAATTAATGGTGCTCGCAAACAAGTGTGACGGAAACAAGAGACAGCAAGAACAGCGAGGGTTATAATTTTAGCGTCCTGGCGGTGCTCCCGTGTAGGTGGAAATAATGCCGGGGAAAAATACAACCTACTCAGCCTTGTTGGTCCAGTGCAGTATGCTATTTTAGTTTCTAGGTGTCATTATGTGCTTGCCACTCATCATTTCTACTACATGGGAGAGTGTGCATCAATTCTTCCTGCAAAATTTAACTAGAAGAGGAAAGCGCGTGATGCATTTCGTAATAAAACTGGTGCTGTCTGGTGGCTAGATAGATGGATTGTTTGTTTGCGAGTCTGTGCTTTGTTCACAGCAGGAAATGTAAATCGGAGGAACTACATAATAAACAAACTGGAAGAAAGAGAAGCGGAGAGAGAGAGAGAGAGAGAGAGAGAGAGAGAGAGAGAGAGAGAGAGAGAGAGAGAGAGAGAGAGAGAGAGAGAGAGATATTAACGATTTATGTAACGAAAGAGAAGCAGGAGGAGGAGGGAGAAGAGTAAGAGTAAAAATAGAGAAAGGAGACTAGAACGATGATAATGTATTGAAGAAGCGAGCGTGACTAAGAATACTTTTTTTTATTTGGAAGAGAAAAGTGACCACGTTTGTTGGTGCGGTCGTGTGTGTGTGCATGTGTGCGTGTGAGTGGGTGGATGTGGGTGGGTGGGTGTGTTGTGTTGTGTTTGAACGGTCCTGTGTCAGCCGGAATGCTCAGGTGGTGTATTGAAGTTCGCTTTTGTATTGAGGCTGAAAACCTGCCTCGTTCATTGCCTCGCCTTTGTTGTGGGGCAGCTCGTGTGGCGATGCGGCGAGGGGGATGTCCAGCACATCGATGTATAGTGCCCGCTGATATTTTCTCATCGTGCCTTGCGGGCCAGACCAGAGGCTTTGACAGGCTCCCTCATCATCCGCCGCCGCCGCCCCTCCCTTACCACCGGCTGTGTGTCGCGCAGAGGATAAACAGAAGCCGGGTTGACACGAGGGAGAGGAGAGGAGAGATAGCAAACGAGGGGGAGGGGGAAAGAGAGGAGGAAAAAAAACTAGGGAGGAGTTCGGGGGAGGGGGACAGGTAAATCTATCTTGTTCTGATCGACTAACAGGTGATGTGTTGGAATATCTCTCCGCCTGATGATGAACGGCCTGTCAGTGTGCGCGGAGAAAGGCAAAGAGCTGTCTGTACCTGTACTGGCTACTTGTTCTTCTTGTTGGCGGGACTCAAGAGATGTGTGTGTGTGTGTGTGTGTGTGTGTGTGTGTGTGTGTGTGTATTTATATTCTAAGGTAGTTCATTAGATGCACTTACTATTATTGCAACTCCCAAACCATTTTCATTTATCACAATATACAAAAAGAACACCACCACCACCACCACCACCACCACCACCACCACCACCACCACAGGGTGTCGCCTAATTCTTGTCCCTTTCTCTCTCCCACAGACAGCAGCATTCACTGAGGAAGCGACGCCCACCATTGCCACAGGTAAGGTCTCCCTCAAGGCTGCATTAAGCTGCCTTCCCTTTGAGCATGAGCCGTCTCTTTGCCGCCCACGAGTTCTTAGTAATGTGTAATGTCTCTTTGTGTCGCCTACATCCTGCGTCCTCCGTAAATGAGGGTCCATATTTTCAAGGAGAGAGGACTAATATGTTGTTAGGCACGAATTAAAGTTACAAAACGAGACGGTAAGAGTGTAACGAATCCTTACGTAATGTTTGATGCTGGTTATTGATCCCGCCGCAGACTTTGAGAGCAAAGAGAAAATTTCCCGCAATTACGCGATCGCAGGCAATTAGCGCTTCCTTGTGGGGCGTCCCTCGTGCAAGACACTCGTAAATCTGCGGTAGTGTGTCACGGGTGCGCTCTTTCCTCGCTTGTTCCTCCCCGCCCCGGCAGCAAGACAACCCCGCCTCTGTGCTGTTGGCTGTAGTTCTGTGCTGTTGGCTGTAGTTTTGCTAGAAAGTCATGGTGGGTCGTGACGGGAAGTGGTAGCTGCGTCAGAGGCGTGGGTGGTGGGACGACCTGAGGGCAAAGGGGCAGGGGCGTGAGAGCAGTGAAGTAACGAGGGAGTGAGTTAAGGCAGGATGGAGGTCGAGAAAAAGGGTGAGGGAAGGAGTTAGAAAGAAAATGGGGAGGAAGGGAGAGGGAGAAAAGGAAAAACGGTGGAGGGGAAGGGACGAGGGTGGAAGGAAGAATGTGTTTATATGGTAAAGGTCAGGCGGACTTATCAGAGAGACAATGGAAGGAGATAAGGATCATTAATTAAGATGTACGAGATGGTCTTAGATAAGCTCAGATATAGAACGAAGTCAAGAGATGCAAAATGGCACAAGAACGAGAGATTATACCTTATATTATAAACCAAGATAAACTGCATTCATAACTCATTTTCCTTCGTGTTGTGTACAGCTACGTAATTTCGCTGAAGAAGACTTAGAATAGTAGAAAAGACGCTTTATGATACAAGTGATACAAGTGTTAGGAGTGTGATAAAACCATTACGCTTCGGATCTTGCCTTGAAGTTACTACACCGTATTAAATCGCTGCCAGAGGACAAGAGGTTTTGTAGGGATTTGGTGCGTCGGCTGGATGCTACCTGAAATGATTTTATACCCTCGTTTCTCAGTGGAGCTCGATGGTGTGTCACAGTGAGAAACGAGCATGGAGTCAGTCTTGCGATGAACAATTTTTTAGACAGTGATTGGCACAGAGTATCAGAACGGGACACACCCGTTGTGTAATGAAATCCAACGCGGCTTCACTGCAGCTGACGTCACAGGAACATGTTTGGGCATTAAGATAAGTTAGGGTGGCGGCCTTGAAAGGGACAAGAACGACTGTAAGAGCTTTGGGCAGAATAAATACGAGTATGGAGTGTGTTTGCCTCCATCCGAACTCGAGATCAGACAAAGGGTGTGGCGTAGGGAGTTAGAGATGGATGTCCTTGTATATGTGAAGGGCAGAGAGATGATTGTGTGTGCATGCGTGCGTGATTGCATGTATTCGTGTGTACAATATGAACATCATTAAGGGAAACCTAAGGAGATAACACTAGTATTTCCGTGAATTCTCCCGAAGTGACTCGACAAGCAGAAAACCTCTCGTGTAAACCATTGATATGTACATAGGCTTAAGTTACTCTTGCTTATGCTACAGCAAATAAACATCTGCCCACAGCCGGCCAGCAGAGAGTGGCAATGAGTTCATGACAGCAAAGAACAGTGTTAAAACCAAAGCAAGAAGAAATAGAAAAAAAAAAAAAACGCAGTAAAACCGCTTCCATTTAGGCACTCTTGGGATTCCAGTTTCGTCTTGTTTCTTCATTTAGGAAGAAAAGCGATGCAGGAAAATCTACCCTGATGTAACTTACCGACAGGGGACGAAGTTCTGTGCGAGGTTAACATTGTTATTCGGAGCCAGACGTTGTTTGTTTCCCCACCGTCTGTCCCTCGCTGACTCCCTGTACTCGAGACGTCCTTCGTTTTTCTGCCCTCGGCTACACCCACACTTCTCGCAGGCTCTTTAGCTAGTCTGGCTATGGACTGTAAGCGTTTCGTCTCCGTTGTATGTAACAGTTTGTACAATTTTTACAGTGCAGAAGAAAATTGGTGGGTTTAGCGTGGAAAGACCATAGGGGATGTGCACTTTTATATGAGAGAATGAGACCATTTTGAACGTTAGCTTCTTTTACTATTGCAACGCGGCTTAATTAAAGGACATTATCAGGTAACGCAAGAAAGATTGTGATATCCAACAGCGACGATTTTTCACGAAGCATGGATCATACAGAACAAAGCCAACAGCAGTAGAAAGAATTTCTATATGTTAAGTACAACGTGGAGGTTCTGAAAATGGAGGGAAAAGTTGGAGAGGGAAAAAAAGAAACCAGTAAATTCGGGGAAAGAAATGCCTGTTGTGGAAAGTCGCGAGGTCAGGCTAACGATTACGGCGCAGCAGAAAAAAGAGCGAAAGGGGACTTGAGGAGGTACTTGAAGGTACTTTGCGAAGAGTTAAGTTTTACCCGCCGTGCTCGTTTTCTCCTCTTTTGTTTACTCCTCTTCCTCGCCCTCTTCCTCATTTTTTGTCCCCCACTTCTTTTTTTTTCTTTCTTTCTTCACCACTACTGACTTTTTTTTCCTTTTTGTTCTCCTCCTTCCTCTCCTTTCCCTTCTCCTCTTCCTTTTCCTCTTTTCTTTGGATGTCTTTTTAACGTGGCTTCAGCTTAATTTCCCTCTCATGGATAAAGAGAATACTATTTTGTGAGTAAGCTCTACTAATTTATTTTGATGTATTCCTTTTCAAGAGTATTTCATTATTATTATTTATTTATTATTTATTTTTTATTGTCACGTTTCTCGGTTGACAAGGCAAACACTACCAGGCAGGAGCAGCCTATAATGTGTGTGTGTGTGTGTGTGTGTGTGTGTGTGTGTGTGTGTGTGTGTGTGTATGTGAGTGAGTGTGTGTGTTCTTTCTTAACCTGGGCCCGCTCACCCCTCTCTCTCTCTCTCTCTCTCTCTCTCTCTCTCTCTCTCTCTCTCTCTCTCTCTCTCTCTCTCTCTCTCTCTCTCTCTCTCTCTCTCTCTCTCTCTCTCTCTCTCTCTCTCTCTCTCTCTCTCTGCCCCCCCCCCCCAAACTATTGATGTTTCAACTTCACAGTTTCGCCTTCGTGAAGCATCTCATTTTATGCACGTTCATATCACCTGGGCGTCAGTCTGGAGGAGAGGCGGAGCTGTGGAAAAAGTGTATCACTCATGCAAGACTCCCAGCGAACTGCGAACTCATGACCAAGTTTGGAGACAATTCACTCGGGAGTCTGGCGGCAGTTCAGATACACAGGAAAGTTTGGGACTGCTTGATAACATACACGAGGCTGGACGATTGTCAAACCTCGCTTTACTCATTTTGTTACTATATTAAATTGACTTCACATGTACGTTCGCTCTGGGAATAAAACGCACCAAGATTTATGATTCAAAGTTACGACTATTTCTTTAAGAATTTGACATTAGCTTCATGTGTATCTTATATAAATGTTTGAACTGTATTCTCAAATATTTTGGCATCTTTTCTCCGCTACTTTGAACATACTCTAGTGGAAGTAACGGGGATTTTCACGATTCTAGTAACATTAACAATGATTCTAGACCATCAATGAAAAAAAAAAAAAATCAGTTAGGCTCTCTCTGGCATCTCCCTCTGTTGCATATAAAAATAATCCACATGAAAGTTTAAAGCATTTCAAAACAGGCGTCTTTGTCTTGGCACTAAAACGTCATAGAATTCAGACACACCAAGACACAACGAGGTCTGTGGCTGTCACTGTCTGGGTTCCTCCCTGAGCGTTCCTCCCAACCATGTCCAAGGTACGAACGCCACCGTAATGTGGTTCTTCATCCTCTCTCTCTCTCTCTCTCTCTCTCTCTCTCTCTCTCTCTCTCTC
The DNA here is from genome assembly GCF_035594125.1 of Scylla paramamosain. Lineage (NCBI taxonomy): Eukaryota > Metazoa > Arthropoda > Malacostraca > Decapoda > Portunidae > Scylla > Scylla paramamosain. The sequence goes on from NC_087154.1 coordinate 28,074,127, forward strand.
TCTCTCTCTCTCTCTCTCTCTCTCTCTCTCTCTCTCATACCACTCTCCCTTTCTCCCAGCCAGCCGTCTCGTGCCACCTTTCACCACGTAGCGTTGTTCCCCTACCTATTCTCTCTCTTGGCAAGGAACCTTAATTCCACACCTATTCTTTATGTCTCCCATTTTTTACTCTCCCTCCCCTCGTCGCGTCGACATTTTTTGCCTGTGCCGCCTCATCATCGCCCCCTCTTCCCTACTTTCCCTCCACTTCCCCGACTCGTGACCCCTCTCCCCTCTTCTTGTATCTCCGCCTCACCTCGCCTCACCTTGCTGTGGATAATTACACACGTAGACGCCGCACTTGGAGCCAGTTTTCCTCTCATCCGTTAAGACTGTCTCGCTAGGCCTTGCTGGTAATGGGACTTAAAGCCGAGCGATGTGTCTAATCATTAGTAATTGATTGATGAATGAGTGAAGGCTTCTCTACTGACGGCGAGAGATTTTTGAACGTGTCAGAATCGTTCTCCAGTAGTGACACATTCTTGACGTTCCTTTCCGATCATTTTTTTTTTTTTAACGTTGATGATTAAAGTTGTCTCTCCTTGTTGCATGTTTAATTGACTGTAGCGATACGAGAGAGAGAGAGAGAGAGAGAGAGAGAGAGAGAGAGAGAGAGAGAGAGAGAGAGAGAGAGAGAGAGAGAGAGAGAGAGAGAGAGAGAGAGAGAGAGAGAGAGAGAGAGAGAGAGATAATAGTTCCGAAAAAAGGCGTAACGGAGGCAGGGACGCAGAGACAAAGGGGTAGTGTAAGGGGAGGAGCAAAAAGAGTGTGAGGGGCCTGCAGCAAAATGTGAAACAGAAGAGAAAGTGCAACTGACATTACCCGTGTGTAGGTAACCATTTTCGCATCAGTAACACCCCCTTCTCCCCTCCCCCCTCTACACACACACACACACACACACACACACACACACACACACACACACACACACACACACACACACACACACACACACACACACACACACACACACACACACACACACACACACACACACACACACACGTTGAAACTCTTTCTCTCTCTCTCTCTGATACTGCTCTTGTACATCCTACCTCCAGACACCTTATTTTTATCTCTCTTATCTACGTTAAAACAGACAACTTTGAATAACAAGTTTTGGTAATAACTCACACCAACATCCTATCTATTTCCTCGCATCTCCCGGCGGTACTTCATCCACAGGCAGCACCCAGAACAAGTATATCAAGCATACACCCTCCCGTCCCTTCCTTACAGCAACTCCCACCCCGCCCACCAATGTATTGAAGTTATTGATACAAAACCGACATGGGGGAAAATAAGAATGCTGCGTGGTGTTCTCATAAATATTACAGGTGAGGGAAGGGAAACTAGTCCACCTTATATGATAACAGTGTTTGGGGCGGTATTCACTGAACTGGTCCCAAACGTCAAGGCCAGGCAGGCGGTCCGGCTCCATGTTAAGTAAGCCTTGGCGGGGTAGTGATTCTGCTGCGTGCTTGAGAGGCGGCACAGCAGTCTCATTACCGCGGCCGCTGACCCTCTTGACGGAGCAGCGACACGCCTGAAGGGAGGGAGGCTCTGAGAAGAAGCCTTTGTTGGTCAGTTTCAAGGAAAACAGCGATTGATGTTGTTAGAAGCTGTTAGTGGTGGTGGTGGTGGACAGAGAGAGAGAGAGAGAGAGAGAGAGAGAGAGAGAGAGAGAGAGAGAGAGAGAGAGAGAGAGAGAGAGAGAGAGAGAGAGAGAGAGAGAGAGAGAGAGAGAGAGAGAGAGAGAGAGTTGGAACTTTACATTTTCTGTTGACTTTTATACTTTGTGTTTTGTCTCGTTGATGCTTTGTGCTGTTTCTTCATTTTTGTGTATTCTTCCTTGGCTTTCTCTTTTTTTTTTTTTTTCCAAAGTCGTCGTCGTTGTCTTCTATCTTTCCTCCTCCTCTTCATTGACTTTCTTTACTTCTCCACCTCCTCCTCTTCCTTCGCTTCATCATCTTTTCACCATGATCATTTACGGCAAAGCTCGCGCGCGCGCACACTCACACGCACACACACTAATGGACCAGAAAAACGGGACATTTTTCACGCTATAATCTACCCAGGAAGCAGCAGCTCCTACTTGCTCAACACATCAATATATTTTGCTCCATTGTGATTAGTTTTCCTTTGACATCCTCTATGGGGGAATTCATATCTTAAATTTGTGCGTGAGAGATCAATTGCGGCACCAACTAACAGGTTTTGAGTGAGTTCCTGTGAAGTGTATTAAAATTCTCTCTCTCTCTCTCTCTCTCTCTCTCTCTCTCTCTCTCTCTCTCTCTCTCTCTCTCTCTCTCTCTCTCTCTCTCTCTCTCTCTCTCTCTCTCTCTCTCTCTCTCTCTCTCTCTCTCTCTCTCTCTCTCTCTCTCTCTTTAGTTGTGCAGTCGAGTGTTTGCCCCTCACCACCGTGGCCTAGATGCACTCCCCACTGTCGCTTTTCTTTTTACAATCCCTATAAATCTAGCGCCGAGTACTTATTGCTGTAATACATAATGGAAAGAGCAATATAGCGTGAGGAAACCTTCGTATCGCTAGCCGGGCTTCGTGGGGCGTGAAGGCAGGGTCGTGGGGTGCGTCCCTGAGCTGCGGCCACTTGTAAGTCGTGACCCGGGAAGGGAAGAATCAGGGGCGGGGCAGATACTCATCACTACTACCTAACCCCAACCTGTTCCTTCCCCTCGCCATGCACTCCTCTACGCCTCCTTCTCCTCGTCTTCTTCCTCTTCCTCTTGTTGTTGTTATCGTTGTTATTGTTGGCCTTCTTCTTGTTCTTGTTCTCCTTGTTCTTCTTGTTCTTGTTTTTTTCTTTTTCTTTCTTTTTTTTTTCATTTTCGTCTTCTTTTTCTTCTTCTTCCTCTTTCCCTTTCCCTTTCCCTTTCCCTTTCCCTTTCCCTTCCTCCTCCTCCTCCTCCTCCTCCTCCTCCTCCTCCTCCTCCTCCTCCTCCTCCTCCTCCTCCTCCTCCTCCTCCTCCTCCTCCTCCTCCTCCCCTTCCTTCCGCCTTCCTGCTCATGGAGGATGCTGACGCCGCTGCAGGAGTCACGCTCAGTTGGAGACCGCTTATGGGTCCTCTGGGATGAGAGTTACTAAGGCCATGATTTAGGGGCCTTGAGTTCATGGAGGCCGTGGGTTGTGCCTCAAAAAAAAAAAAATAAATAAATAAATAAGTAATAAAAAAAATGAAATAAAATAATAATAATAATAATAATGAATAAAAATAAATAAATAAAAGGTTAAGACACGTTGTATATTGTGAGCTAACATGAATATAATATAATTTCATGTTACGGAGGACATGCCTAAGTTATAATGAACATAGTTTTGTTGACGAAACTCCTGCAACTAGAACAGTCCAAACTAAAAAGCACTTTCCTAGACTTTTTTTTTTTTTCCGGTACCAACTTTGCCACGAGATTCCGTTTAGTGTCTGTAATTGATGTAAATGTTCCCAGAAGTCGTCAGTGAGGTAGAAATTTACTGAAGGAGTCCTGTGCTTTGTGGTGTGCCGTGACGCCCCGCCCTGTTACATCCTCCCATGGCGGTGGCGCGAAGCAGAAGTGAACCGCCGCCCCAGTGCAAGAGGTATATAATCTTAGCAACCAACGAACCTTTTCATTCGTAGGGCAAGGTACAGTGAGCCTTAAGACGACGTGTTTCAGGGTTGGTCGGAGCTGCCGCGGCCACTGTCACGCCCACACAGTTCACGCAGGCTGGGAACAAAGGAAGACCGGCTTTCCTATAGAGTGTTGATGCTCTAGCCCGTCAAAGGAGCTTTCCTATGCCCTTCAGAGCTCCTTCAGGACAGGTTACTTTCGGTTCGCTTTTAAAACCATCTCCCGGATAAAGGAAAAAGGGATTCGTGGAAGTGTGTGTTGTTTGTTGCGAGATGAACAGCAGGTGCATCTGGGTGTAGAAGATATCGTGGCGCGCGCAGACACACACACACACACACACACACACACACACACACACACACACACACACACACACACACACACCGGGGAGTCTGGCTCAGGTGTGGCAGCCTTTAGGTGTATCTCGTTAAGATTTTAAATTCCGGACTAGATTTCTCCTTATGTTTTTATTTTTATTCATTTGTTTTTGTCTGTCGTCGAATTGAGAGAGAGAGAGAGAGAGAGAGAGAGAGAGAGAGAGAGAGAGAGAGAGAGAGAGAGAGAGAGAGAGAGAGAGAGTTACTAAGTCTTATAAAAGAGACGTGGATTGCATTCGTTCTCATTACCACCATCTGTGGCACATGCAGCTGAGAGTCGGTGATTCCCGTCCCTTTGTGCGAGTGTCGAAGGGGATTATCTTGCCGGGATGTGTAGAAAGTAGTCGCCGCCAGCCTTCATTAAAGCCTTGTTGACAAAACAGTACTATAAAATTTTAACAAGCACCGCATATTTAAAGCTGTATTTCTGATATAACTACATAGGAACTTTGTATAAGTTCTTATGTATAAATTGTGATGAATATTATGAAAGTGCGTGGAGTGTATCAGTTTTAGTCATATGAATGTGAATTATTTTAATGTATGTGTTTTGTGTCTTGCTTTGAAATTCCTTTGTTGTCTGTTCCTTTGTTTATTTCCTTAAGCGTGTAGTCTAGATTTAGAAACTCTTCATTAAACGTTTAGATATATCACTTTCACCAATTAGTGTATTACGTCATAGTGCTGGTGTGTTAGCTAATCAATACAGTACCCAGATTTCCTCGCCGCGCTCACCTGCTGTGGAGAATTTACTGCCTTCAGGTTAATGGGATAATTCGTGCTATTGAGGGAGCCATTATTGAAAACCTTTGGCTGGTAAGTAACATGTCGATATGTCAAGCTTTCCCTCACAGTGATTCGAGGGTGTGCTTATTGATCACGAGCACGCCACCCAGGGGGAAATACTTAGCTCTTTTATTTAATTGATTTTCTTCGTTTACTGTTTTATTAGTTTCTTTTTTCGTTTATCTGTTTTCTTTATTGTTTCTTTTTCTTTTCCTTCTTTCTTTCCTTCTTTCTTTCCCTTTTTCTTTTTTCTTTCTTCTCTTCTTCTTCCTCCTCCTCCTCCTCCTCCTCCTCCTCCTCCTCCTCCTCCTCCTCCTCCTCCTCCTCCTCCTCCTCCTCCTCCTCCTCCTCCTTCTTCTTCTTCTTCTTCTTCTTCTTCTTCTTCTTCTTCTTCTTCTTCTTCTTCTTCTTCTTCTTCTTCTTCTTCTTCTTCTTCTTCTTCTTCTTCTTCTTCTTCTTCTTCTTCTTCTTCTTCTTCTTCTTCTTCTTCTTCTTCTTCTTCTTCTTCTTCTTCTTCTTCTTCTTCTTCTTCTTCTTCTTCTTCTTCTTCTTCTTCTTCTTCTTCTTCTTCTTCTTCTTCTTCTTCTTCTTCTTCTTCTTCTTCTTCTTCTTCTTCTTCTTCTTCTTCTTCTTCTTCTTCTTCTTCTTCTTCTTCTTCTTCTTCTTCTTCTTCTTCTTCTTCTTCTTCTTCTTCTTCTTCTTCTTCTTCTTCTTCTTCTTCTTCTTCTTCTTCTTCTTCTTCTTCTTCTTCTTCTTCTTCTTCTTCTTCTTCTTCTTCTTCTTCTTCTTCTTCTTCTTCTTCTTCTTCTTCTTCTTCTTCTTCTTCTTCTTCTTCTTCTTCTTCTTCTTCTTCTTCTTCTTCTTCTTCTTCTTCTTCTTCTTCTTCTTCTTCTTCTTCTTCTTCTTCTTCTTCTTCTTCTTCTTCTTCTTCTTCTTCTTCTTCTTCTTCTTCTTCTTCTTCTTCTTCTTCTTCTTCTTCTTCTTCTTCTTCTTCTTCTTCTTCTTCTTCTTCTTCTTCTTCTTCTTCTTCTTCTTCTTCTTCTTCTTCTTCTTCTTCTTCTTCTTCTTCTTCTTCTTCTTCTTCTTCTTCTTCTTCTTCTTCTTCTTCTTCTTCTTCTTCTTCTTCTTCTTCTTCTTCTTCTTCTTCTTCTTCTTCTTCTTCTTCTTCTTCTTCTTCTTCTTTCTATTTCTTACTATTTCTTTCTTTCTATTTCTTTCTATTTCTTTCTTTCTATTTCTTACTATTTCTTTCTTTCTATTTCTTACTATTTCTTTCTTTCTATTTCTTTCAATTTCTTTCTTTCTATTTCTTACTATTTCTTTCTTTCTATTTCTTTCAATTTCTTCTTCTTCTTCTTCTTCTTCTTCTTCTTCTAGCTTCAATGACATATAAATTAGATATAAAAGCATTATCAGCCATTATCGTATGTTGCTTCCTGTCACGAAAACAGATGAGAGTTACATTTTAGTTTGGAATAATAGTCACACCACATTTGTTGGAACTCTCGGCGGCTCCTTTGATTCAATACACGAATGGCTCGCAAAACACGTGGTAACACCCCCAGCGCTGCTGATCACTCCGGAAACAACAATAATTGAACTCCGTTAATTAGGTGTTTGTGTACGGGATTTGAAAATAATCATGGTGCACAATTTGTCAAAGGATTTCCGTAATTGCACGTAGTTTATAACAGCTAGGAACTAGTTAGTGTTTGTATTTCATTACTGACTGAAAATGCTGCCACCAATACACCATTCCAGCAAAAAACAACCTATTAGTGTTATAGGGAAACGCTGTGTGGAGCAATAATACATTACCTTCTCTATCGTTTTGATATATTCTTCGGTGAGAAAATAAGACACTACTGAAACATAACAGAAAGAATACGGGGAAGGAGAGAAGGAAGAAGGAAAAAAAGGAAGCTGAAGGAAGGAATGTAGTCAAGAACGGAAAGAAGAAATTGCTAAGTGCATGTCGAGTGGATGCTGCAGTGTGGATATCTCGTAGTGCTATTATTTAACCCTGCACTTTCTCTGAACCACCAACTCCAGCAATTTCTTTCACATTTATAGTAATAGTGGAGGCTGTTATTACTACTGCCACTCACAAAGAGGAAACAGTGCCTTGAGGTCTTGTCTTCACTGTCTGAACTTCCTGGTCAGTATATCTTCCTTGGTAAACATAAACCTTGATAAAAATCTATTTATGACTTGCCCCTTGAAGAGCATTAGGCGTCCTCTTCGTCACAGCTTATTCTGGTTTGTAGCTGTCATGGATATTTTAAGCCGCTGTACTATGTAGAGAAAATCTATCATAATATTGATACTGCTGCTGTTATTATTATTACTACTTCTGCTTCCACTTTTACTACTATGATATACTACTACTACTACTACTACTACTACTACTACTACTGCTACTACTACTACTACTACTACTACTGAATAATAATAATAATGATAATAATGATAATAATAATAGATAAATAAGTTACTGAAAAATGTTAAAGTTCATCCATTCAAATTTTTATTGATACAACGTGACATTTTGCATGTAATGTGAGTAATGTTAAAAAAAAAAAAAAGGAGGAAAAATAATTATAGAACATTAATCAAAATGAGAAAACGCTAAAATGTTTGTCAGCAAATAACACTGGTGGAAAATATTTAATCATGCAGTTATTTTTTTCTATGACTTGATAATTCGCATGGAAATAACTGACGTATGGCGGGCAATGTAAAATATATTGCACATAAAATCAGCGCACAAAACAGTTCACGCATCATGTTTCATCACCGCGAGCAAGAAATGAAATCCCACGGGGGAGGTAAACGTAAGCCAAACATACCTGTGCTGGCGTACCTGTGCCGACGTACGTGTACATATCTGTGTCATTAGCAGCCTAGGGTGGAAAAAATCAGCTTACAGAACAGTTCACGTATCAGTTTTCATCACCGCGAGCGAGAATTCAACCGACGAGAAAGTAAGCGTAGATCAACCATACCGATGCCAACGTAACACCAGTCCTGTATTGGGTTGCCTGTGCTCAGCAGCCCAGAGTACGGAAAAAAATAACGTCCTAAAAAGTGTATCAGTGAGCCAAGGTTCTGCCTCGTTATGAGAGCAGATGGCGGCGCTGGCGGCCACTAGGAAAACATTAGAAAAAGCAACCTGCCTACGGTCGGCTTCACACGGCGTAAAAAAAAAAAAAAGATAATAATAATAATAATAATAATATTAATGATAATAATAATAAGAGGGAATTCTCTTATGGACGTGTAGCGTGCAATGGTGGTCTCTGGTGGCGGCGCAGGGCAATAGTATGGACAGACATTAAAACAGCGACCTAAAAAGCCTTACTGGCGAAGTCTTGTGGCCAAATAGCTATACTTTTCTCAGATTTATTAAGTTGCAGCTGCAGAACAAGGACAACCAGGCAGATGCATAGACATGGTGACTTAACCGCAGGAAAAAAAAAGTAGTAAATTACCTGTCACTGCAATTTACTCACACTTGATAGGACAAAACAATTATTTAGATAACGTACTTGTTTTACAGAAATCAAAGAAAATAATAGCTAGATAACGATATAACCTTGATCAGCAATTTCCACGTTAGATCAAATGTATCATGAATAATGTTATGATGATGACATTTACATTCAGCTACCAACATCCTGTTCTCCCAATTCCCGCTTTTTGTGGCTCCTCTGCCGCTCTTCGGGGAAACAGGTGGAGCTTTTAGTGTGCAAATAAATTTCGTGCATGTAGTCACTAATGCACCCTTTCTTGCGCTCTCGGGACGATTGTGTACATTACTGTGTGTGTGTGTGTGTGTGTGTGTGTGTGTGTGTGTGTGTGTGTGTGCGCTTCCTGATATAACATTCCGGACGTGTTGCTTCCAATAAATCGGATATGGTGACTAAACGTTTTTTATCTCAGTGTTCCTGTCCTGTCGTCCATCTGTCATGTCCATTCTCTCTCTCTCTCTCTCTCTCTCTCTCTCTCTCTCTCTCTCTCTCTCTCTCTCTCTCTCTCTCTCTCTCTCTCTCTCTCTCTCTCTCTCTCTCTCTCTCTCTCTCATTCATTACGTTCACGTCACTTACATTAACAAGAAAAAAAGAAGAGCAAAACTTGAAAAAAAAATAAAAATATTTTTTTATCAGTAGACTGGACAACAGCAACAACGAAGAATTAAAAAACTCGAGTTTAATTAACTGCTGATCTCTATTAAAAGCATAGAGCGAAAGATTTCCCCAAAATTTGGATATGTAATTTGAGTTTCAGAAGTGACTTTATGGCGTTAGAGAACATTGCTTTCCTCCCCCATGCACGTTTTTTTTTTTCCTTTCTTTTTTTCCCTTGGAGTGATGGTCTTTATTGGAAGGGGTGGCGGTGTTAGTGAAAACTTTCCCCAACTTACACTCTTTTCGCAAGTTTTATCTATCTGAGACTTTTTAGGAATTTTTTTTTTCTGGGCAAATTTTTACACCATGGAGGAAAGATAAGAAGTAGAGCCAATATTTTTGTCATTTCAAGCGATCCTTCGAGACTATTCCTCTTTAAGCTTCAGTAACATTTTGATTTGCTGGTATTTTTCATTTTTAGCCATCAAGAAGGCCAAAAAAAAAAAAAATAATAATGTAGAACCGAATGTTTTGTCGTTACACCATTTAGATTCACATAAAACATCGCAGTCTCGAGAATATTATAGAATAGTGTAAATTTAAGGAATGCCATGAACTAGTGTAAACCCAAATGTGTTAATGTGTAAAACTGAATATAATTTATCATTTTACACATATAGAATCCCATGAAATATAGCAAATTTGAGAATGCACTGTATACTATATATTTGAAGGATGACGCAAACTAGTGCAAAACCAGATGTATGCTCCTATCAGCCTATTTGAGTTAGTCGTGCGTAACAGAAATGAAAAAAAAAAAAGAAAAACTCTTCCGAATCTTTTCCATTAAAGGAGATAAATAAACATTGTGAACGTATTTCGCTGTGTTGTCGCGTGCTCTGCTCTTCACCCTGGGATGCGTAAAGGTGTCTTGCTCGGGTCCCTGCTTGCCTGACGCCTGCCACTCAAGTTGCCGCTGCAGCCTGGCGCATTGCGTGTTGACGGCAGGGTTTACGAGAAGCGGGCATCACGACTCGACAGGGAGCTCTCCAATAAATCTCAAGACAAATAACGAGTCTCGGTCACGGATTTGCTAATAAATAGAAGGCGACTCACGAATTTACATTGTTGGATACTTAGGTGCTGGATGATTCTGTCACGTGTCCGTGGGAGAAATTCTAACGGGTCGTAGAAGAGAAAGAGAAAAGAAAAGAAAAAAAAAGTCAACAACTTCATTTTGCCGTGTCGCGCATCGGGTTCGGGTAACTAACACCCCGTAACTCTTAGGTCTCTGGGAGCAACTGGCAGGAGGATCAATAGCAGCTTTGTGCACACGTAATTATACACAGCCAACTCTCTCAAGCGCCGGAATTGTTTTTTGGCTATTCTTTTAAACATCAAGAGTTACGTTTTCCAATTAACGCTCGCTTTGCCACGGCTCCGCTCGAAGTGGAGGCTCAGGATAGCATGTCAGTTATAGCTTACCTGGTGTTTGCTCGTCTGTTCTTACCATTCTCGTCCCCAGTACACATCCACACTTTGCACCACACACAACACTTGGGATTTCTGTAGTGAGAGATTTAGTACTGAGGCTGAACACTTCTTCTTTCCTTGCTACATCGACGATATTTTAAGTGAACGTTAAAGCCTTGTAACATTTCTATTAAAGTAGCTTTCACTTAAATGTGAAGATGCAACCTATCTGGAATCTGAAGACGTTCGCGAAAAAAAAAAAAAAAAATGAAAACAAACAGGATTCTTTGTCTAAGTAGGTTACACTTACACAAGCGCAAAATAGATGTTATAAATTTTCGTTGAGCTAGAATTTTTACCTCGTGCTGAGTTTCTTACCATGCATCGTCTTCGTTTCATGCAGGTCAAATAATCTCGACCATTGCGATATATAAATTAAAAGAGATACTGCATCGATCGAGTTAAAAAAAAAAAAATCTGCTGGTGTTAGTGTAGTATATATAAAGAGCCTCGAACAGCAAATGGAACCAAACACTTCAGTCTCAAGATCTTGAAAATTTTGTGGCTTGCGTAATGTATGATACTGAATATTTCACGAAGTACTTTTTTATGTATATTTAATTACTTATCGGAGAGCTCATTTCAGTGTTGGCAGAAGAGACTCCTACAGTTTAGCTCACAGTGCTTGTTGCTGACCATCAGAACAGACAATGAGAAGATTGCGACCTTGACCAGTTTTTACCAAGCTGGCAAACTAGACACTGAATGGATTCTTCAGTCCACTAGTACCCCTCTTTCCTAATTCTGTAGCTAGTCTTTATTGATCAGCATAAGTATATCCTGAATCCTGTCAAATCGGAAAAAAATAATCATGGCAGCTGAAGCATCTTTTTTATTTTTTTTCCCCAACAAAGAGGACTTTCATCTTATTCCCCCCTGCCGGTTACACATCATTATATTCTTGTTTAGTGTCTGTCGTGGTCTTGAGATACGAGTCCCCACCGTGAAGAGGAGGTCGATGCACTGTCTTACCCAACGTCCACCGCCCTTAATGACCCGGGGGACAAGACCCCTTCTGATGAGCGGCGAAGAGCCAAGAGAGGCGGAAGGAGGCTTACGTTTTGATGAAGTGTGCCTCCCAACATTATAGACGCTCTGTGAGAGACACTAAGGGATAAAGTACCGTGCTTAGGGTTCATAATGCCAAAAGAAACGATGTGTTGGAATTTTAGATCATCATTAGTCATTTAAAAGTCAGCAAGAAAATTTATACAATCACAACTTCTTGCATAATCAGTTTGAGTTTTTCCTCCAGTCGTTTGTTTGATTCAGTTTAAGTTTCATCAGGGAGGCAAGAATTATAATGCTGTTGCTGCACGGCGGTCTGTAGGTGTGTGTGTGTGTGTGTGTGTGTGTGTGTGTTGCTATGGATTCGAATGTATCACTTGAAATAAGACACGTCAGCCAGAAAGGATGATAAAGGTGTCTCCTGTATGGGAAAAAATAGTGAATGGGACACTTGTTTAATTTTCATAGAATAAGTCCTCCTTTGAGAGTCGGACGGATGAAAGGCAAGACTTGACTTCAAAGACACATTAAAGGACGGGTAAAAACTTGCTTCAATCTCGAACCTCCATCTTGTGGCAGTTCGGCTTTAGTGACCTTCCCTTGAGGGACGTTAAGGAAGGCTGTGTAGGGGCGGCAGGGATCAGGGGGCAGGGAATCAAGGATTAATCTTACTGACAGTGCGAGACGAAAAACAGTGAATAAATACCAATCACTAAAATGTAAGGGGAGAATATGTCGTATTGCTTATATTTGAGTTAAGAAAATACCACACGAAGAAAAAAGTACATATTATAAATTCTAGTGACAAAATGACTCACTGAGAGAACACCATTTTTTATGTATCATTTGGCTGTAAGAGATATTACGTATAACTATGAAATTAAAGTTAAAAGTATCTAGGAATAGTAAAAACACCAACTTTGGAAGCAAAAAATATTGCCATCGGTGAGAGGAAAACGTCTAAGGAAAAAAAAAATCATTTAAGTTTCTGGCGAAAAGGAAGCCTTACTAACAGAGCAAGACAAAAGAAATACCAGACACGAAAGGTCGAGGGCGGCGTAGGTCTGACAGTGCAGCAATGCCTACTTTGTTTTTGTCTGGGCGCATCACGTGTAAGGTTACCAAATACCTGCTTCCCAGACCTCCTCTCCGTGACCTCAGTGACCTGCACGACACCTGGCGGAGGCAACCTTGCGCAGTCCACGTTTGTTTTTTGAAAGTCCGGTTTGCTTCGCGGTTCGCCTCTCAGTTGCGTCTCCTGTATCCTCACGTCTCGAGGAATAATAAAGGTTTGTGCTTTATTCATACCGAGAAAGATTGTAAGCTGACTATGTATGTTTACCTGGAAATCTGAGAAGTCATTTAAATTGTTCTTACCTGCCGTGTAATGTGTGTGTGTGTGT